>NC_089753.1:10339129-10601629 GCF_040412425.1 Macrobrachium rosenbergii | reverse complement strand
TGCCTTCTAGTGACCTAAGTAAGGAATGTTGTACCTGTTAGTTTGTCGACTATGGTGGGTTGCAACTTGCAGCGAACCTAAAAGTTTACACCTTCTGGCACCAGCCCCTATAAGAGGAAATGGCCTCATAGTGGATATGTTGTTTATGTGGTTACATGTATGTTTAAGCAAACACACTAAGACCGTCAGACGCATTCAGTGAACCCACTGGCAGGCTCACTCGCTCCCTCGGGGGAGACCCTGTTCTGTATAGTAGGATTCCGGAGAATGATAAGGTTTCTATCTACCCTTGTGTTCAGTTTGCATTTTTATTCAGATTTTGCCTTTCCTTATATACCTGCGTTTAGGCTATCATACTTTAGGGCACCCTTTCTTTCATTTCCAAATAATCTTTAGTTGCTTTTGGTGTGCTGTCGTCTCGTCATTTTTCATTGCGTTCGATTATTAAATTTTGTCTTGCGGTGAGTTAGTCAGTATTTTGAAGGTGCTCCACCGCCATTCTATGCTAGGTTCTCATATTCACCAAATAATCAACAAATTTAAAGTTTTCCTGTGTTAATGTCATCCTGCATTTCACTGACCTCCCTGACGAGTACCTTGCCTCAACATTCACGCTGCCTAATGGGACTCGAACCTATACGTGGTAGAAAGAGCGAAGTTACCACTAACCCGCCATGCTGCAAAGCATATCCAAAAAGTGTGAGGAAATCGAAAAGTGGAAGGGCCATTGTAGCTATCAAAATACCTTCTCACACGTGTACCTAACACTTATTATCTCTGCTAGATGGAAACGCAAGTTTGTATAAACGTACCCAAAGGCTCAAGTGAGCAGTACCTCAGGTGCGGTCCTGAGCTACTTTCCTCTGGACAGCTGATTAGGAAGCTACACATGTTTAATCTAATTGAGAATATGATCACCTCGGTATTACTGTATTTCAACTATGATGGCCTCATCCCAGCAAGGGATAGTGATGGTTTGAGTTGTCAGTATCATCATCTCTAAGCGCAACTAGAAAATTATGACTTTGGAAGCAGAGACCCCTATGAAAAGATGGCAATTCTCTCTTACTCGAATATAGCAAGACGTATTGTACATATTTTGAATAGACTTCGTCTCTGTATTCAAGTTCTCCATCAGTGAAACGAAATGTGACATATAAAATGTTACATGGCAAGAAAAAAGTCTGCCCCATTTTAAAACATAATTACTAAGTATCTCGCCGTTCTCATATCGTAAATCTTGCGTCCGGTTTCCCCCGTCCCAACCTCGACTTAACCCTCCCCCATTAGGCTGCGTTTCCGTAAAGTGCAAAGGACTAGCAACGGACAGCTCACGTCCCTTTCTTCCCCAAAACCGATAGGAAAAAATGCAGGAGGGAGGGGCTTAACACCGAAGGGTTCCAAGGATGCAGGAAACGATTACCAGAGCTTTGCAACAGAGGGAAAAAGAAGCAGTCACTGTCCCGTGTTACTGAAGAATACCGATTTCCCCAAAGTAAATGGGGAAAGAGATAACTAACGGGTATTACGAAATCGTCCAGTAACCACAAACTAGAAAGGCACACTTAAGTAGCAAGTTCAGTTATTTATTCATTTACGTTTCTATTTAGTTATTGATTATGCTTGTTCAAGGTTCATCACAATTTGCTTTACATTGCCCTTTTCGCTTTTCACGTAAGGACTCAATAATAACAAAAGTGTTGCGTTCTTATGCCGACCATGAATAAAATTTACTCTACCCTCTCATTAACATTGTAAGAAGTGACCACGTCTTTGGTCAAGAGAAACTTCTCATGGTAAGCCGAAAGATGCAGGTCGGTCTTTTCTAGTAAAAACAGTATGAAAAATAAGCTCAGTTTGGTGCAACATAGTTGTTTATAAACAAACTTTATATTATGAATATATCACTGCCCATGAATAACCAGAACTATAAATACAGTATACATTGAAGTAGTAAGATGTCTAGATGAAGAAAATAAAATGTAAATAGCAGAACATTATCTTGCAGGTAGGCGCTCTAGTTAAAGGGACGAATTAAGGAATTAACGGCTATAAAGGCTACAGGGATCATCCTCCGCTGAAGTAGTCCCTTGTGGTATCAACTTTGCTTAATCCTTTGTCGTGTGTGTTGGGGCAGATTATCCCTCAGCTTATTCCACTTTAACTCCTGCGACTTGTTTTAGGAGGCATCACGATGGATCTTCTCCCACAGGAATCTGCTCACTTTGCTTTAGAGTTTGACGGCAAACGCCAGCCTGCCATAATCACTCCATTATACACACGGGTTTGCTGAAGAGCAGAGAGCTTACTTTAACAATAGCTTCAGTAACTCACTAACTTGTATTACGTTAGAGCTCTTAGTAGTACGCTGTTATCTTTAGCTCAAGGAGAGACTTCCTTTCAGCTGTCTTGCAACACCCCTTGGACGACCTCTTCCCACCTTCACTCCGTGGAAATGGACAATCTTCGAGTACACAGTTCAGTTGTGACTGTTTCTTTCCTTCCATTGACAAGCTTTGAAAGTCTTTCAGTCGAGTTTTCGTATACTTCTGGCTTGGGCAAGAGAGGCTTTTCATCATATTTCCCGAGCCGTTAGACTTTGCCTCATATACTTACCGTATTCCAGCATGTAAGGCGTTTTTAAAGTCTTAACCGCACCGCATACACAAAAAAGAAGAAGAATAAAAGATAACACAATCCTACAACGTCATCCTGTAATACAGTATTCATACAATCTAACAATTCATGTCAGCAAGTTACTCATACTTCTGTCATGCATTCTAATTTGCGTCGTTTTGTCTATTGTAGTGGCTTTATCCTAGTATACGTGTCCTTTCGTTATTTTGTCAATTTCATCTTTGTTGCTCCCAGCATTACTGTCGATTCTTTTCTTCTGTTTGAATATACAACACACACACACACACACACACACACACTCACTCATATATATATATATATATATATATATATATATATATATATATATATATATATATATATATATATGTGTGTGTGTGTGTGTGTGTGTGTGTGTGTGTGTGTGTGTGAGACAGATTCACAAAACAAAAAGACAGACTCTGAAGCAAAGTGAGCAGTTTCCTGTCAGATTAGACTTATCGTGATATCCCCTCAAGCAAGTCCTAGGAGCTAAAGAGAGTGGAATAATCTGAGAGATAATCTGCTCTAACCCGGAAAAGGATTAAACAAAGTTGAGACTACATAAGCAGATGATGATCCCTGTGACTTTTATGGCAGTTAATTCTTTAAATCATCCCTTGATTAGAGAGCCTACCTGCAGTATGATGTTCTGCTATTTACTGCTGTTTCCTTCACTGAGATATCCTACTCCTTCAGTGCATACTGTTTTTATAGTTATGGTTAACTACAGGCAGTAACGTTTTCATATTAACATTTTTTAAACAGCTATAGGGGAGACACATAATGAACAGACACGCACATATACGTACACATATATATACACACTAGTGTGAGTGTGTGTGCCTTCTGCTCACTATGTACATTTTCCTTTGAAAGGAAAATCTCCAGGTTTTACCTTTTCTGTTCTCCTCTGCAAAAGACTGTCTGTAATCCACAACAGTTGACTAGCTACCTGGTGCCTGATTCAACTCAAGGAATCGAATCTGATTCTTTTCACTTCTAAGACTGGTGTTCCCGCCGTTAGACCAGTAGAAGCTGTGAATTCTTGGGACAGTTTTCACATCAGACCTGATAGGTAATTTGCTAATCTAATTTTTTGCCAAAGAAACTGGCTTAATTGTTTGGATATTCTTTTATTATATATATATAGGGAAGAAAAGGAATTCCTTTACTTTACTGACTTCGAAGAGAGAGAGAGAAATTATTCATTTACTCAGACCTGCAGTGAGTGAGTGGTATTGATAAAATGCATCCTCTTGCAATTGCAATCCTAACAAAATCTGCTTAACAGTAACGGAAGGATGTTTATGAAATGTTAATGGGAAAACACTGTGTCTGTCAACTAATACTATTTGAAGATAAGTTGCGTCCGATTAACTTAGGATCATTGATCCTGTTGTTGCTGTTGGCTACCAAGCATCAGCTGGCATTCAGAAGATTCAGATAATTCAGCGTCCGGCCCGTTTCAAGCCACGGTAGTTCACGTCTAGCCTAGTTCAAGTTGATTAACATGATTGGATTTCTGCATTATGCCTCGAAGTGGGTACCTGATATCTAAAATGTTTTCGGCGTTAACGATAGATACACTGAAAGCTAGTCAGGGTGTACCGTTATACATGTAAAACCATATTCTGTTTGCAGTCTCCACCATCGCTTGACTAAAATACAAATGAACCATGCAAAGGTGACAGTACCTTCTGGAGAGGATCACAGTCACAAGGATAATAAAGTTCTATGGGTAAGCACAATTTTCGTAAAACAAAAGGACGAGTGCTTATTTTAGACGTTTTCTCCGTCGAGAAATCTTTACACGGCAAGCCCTGTCATTTGATCTGACACTTCCTTTTCACGCAGCCTACTGTATTGTATAACGTTCGTTCACGAGACGATGCATTCAAACCTATATTTTGATGATTTTCATGTACGCTTACATTCTCTTCGTTCCGTCTCATTTATTCTTCATGTGGCCTTCGATAAGTTTGCAAGCGTTCTGAAATATCGAGCGGTACGTTTTCACTAATGATGAATAAAAAAAAAAAAACTTGTCTTGCGTTTCAAAACGAAGCACATCTGTCTAGGATTTTATCGCATGCGGTGAACAAAATACATCTGGATTTCTTCGGAATACCTGAAATTACGCAGACATTTCGCATTCAACCTGAATTACACTTTTATACTGGAACTACAAGGCATTAAATATCTCTGTATTAGTAACTGCGTTGCAACTTTCAAAATAAGAGATAACTTTACTCGTGAGGGATCTATGAGATGCCAGACACTGGGGCTCCATAGTATGTGTATCCCTCCGCACGAGAAACTTCAGAGGCGATAATAATAAACCTTAAATAATCATAACATAAGGCTAATAATTGCAAAATATAAATACCGTCCGAACTTTCGTATAAAATAAATTTAATTTTTATTCAAATTCTACCGCATAAAAATGTAAGCGTATTATATAATTAATATACAGAGTAAAAATAATGACCAAATTACAAAATGTCTGACGAAAATATACGAAAGTAGTGCTCCGAGTTTTGAGGCCGTAGGGTCATTGGTTGATAATAATGGCGTTGCGTGAAAACAATTTTGCCGTTTAAGTGGACTACGCTGTGATGTTAACCGAAGTGTTACGCGTTGGTGATCCTATGCAAGGTTTCTTATGTGTAGAATCGACACTGAAAACACAGGGTACAGTCTGTGAGGTTGTAAAAGCCATTTAAAAATAGTAATGGCGGGAATGCCTTACTCTGAGATGTATCTGGGTCGACAGCCTACCCCATAACTTCAGCGACCGAAAGGGATGATCCGAATTACTGTTGGTTAATCGCCACCCGGATTTATCTTCGATGTATAGTAAGTTTTGCGATGACCGCTTTGTTGGTGTCGGGTTTCACGCCTTTCGGGGCCTAACGGAAGCAAATATGGTTTCGGTTAGGCCTAACTTCACCTAGATCTAGTTTTCGGCAGAGGGCAATGCACGCAATGAACTGCAATCCTCCCTTTCCCCACTCTAGTGAAATTGGCAATCGTTGGCTCCACTTTTGGTTCGTTGCGGAATTTGTTGAAAATTTGCACAGGTTCCTTTGGATGGTCACGACTTTTTCCCGTTGCTTGGAGCCCAGGGCTGCGCTTCTGCAATTTTCGATTCATTGCAGCCTACGGTAGCCTAGGGTAGTCAAACCCGTGTGAGGCGGCTACCTGGCACGGGCTCTTGCTCTTGCAGCCACTTTTTGATGAATATGAAAAAAAATTGGCGGTTTATCTGCTTATAGAAGCAGAGATTTACGATTTTCTCAAAATTCTAGCCTAGGCTATGGGTTCGTAGCGTATCCCATAAGACATGTTTATCTTTATTTACGTTTCCTGTTTATTCCCTTTGTTTCTTTTACAATCTCTGCTTTTGTAAGCAGATAAACTGCTCATTTTTCATTGTTTTCCGTAATTTGATAAATATTTGATGAAGCTGTGTGCTGATCTTGACTTTACTTAATGCAGTGAATTTGAGCCCCTAAACAGTATGATTGTCGGCTACCCTCTGCTAGGTCGGTACTGGTTGCCTAGTTCAGTATTTTATTTGGAAATGACAGAGGCTAGATGTGGTGTGGTTCATGTGAAAGAGTTGAAATAGCCTAGGCTTAACAAACAGGCTAGTATACTAGCCTAGTAACCCTGTACAGAAAATGAACTACTGCCTGAAGATGGGAACCTTATATTTTTACCACTTATTGTTTGCATTGTACATTTTTTTTTTTTTTTACAATTATTGTGTTCCAAATCACTCATTTTTTGTTTTCCATATGCTGTTCCACTTTTTAGGCTATAGGCAAGATACCTAACAATGAATCAGTAAGCAGACCTATAGGAGGAATACAGTGGATTTTAGGGTTTCTTTTTAGGGTGGTGGATGGGTTGAACTGAAAATGAAATTAAACTGCCTTGCACTAACAGGAATGACATTGCATAGACAAAATCTTGTAATTAATAGTTGGAAACGTAGGCCAGGTTACAACTAGAATGAACTCTGACAATATTCTATCAGTCAACTTGACTACTGCAGAATTAATGATTATTGATCGGGTTTATCACCAGAATCCCCAAAACTATGTATCCCATTGGAGTCCTTTATGAATTAATTAATAGATACAAGGGTGAAGTACCAGAGTGTGATGCTCAGAGGAGCACTCCCTTTCTGCCCATACCATCTTATACAGAACTGAATATAACCAACCATCCCCACGCAGTTTAAGATGACGATTACTGAAACTATTATTATTTTCTTGTTTATGAAGGTATATTTAAAATAATACCAAGCACACGTTATTATTTACGTATGAAAGTCTGAAATTAAAGTTATTTTATTTACATGTGAAAGTCTGAAATTAAAGTTACTTTATCAAATAAATGATGTGCATGCCGTCATTTTTTTTTATGAACGTCCAAAATTTAATTTATTTTTAATAATATATGACAGTTCAGGATACCCACAGTGTTTATCAGTTCATTATCAACTGTGGAAAAAACTTTCACCAAAGCTGTCCAGAGCCCATTTTTGTGGCATCTCTTAGAAGTTGACTTGTTAATGTTAATCCAATAAATTGTTTGATGCTTGCTGTAGTTATCTGTAAATATGAAATATTCTAACCTAAATCCAGTGTTGATTATGAAATTGAAACTTACATAATCATCTTGGCTGATTTCTAATGCATAGTCATGAAAAAGAAGGCTTTAATTGATAATGTGATTACCGTAATGGTAAATTTGTCCTCTCATGAGTTGTTCTAATTACAGTATTTTGTTAAGAAAAAGCTTCCTCATATTCAACAGATTGCTGATTGTAATTTTATTCAATGGCATAGTTTTTACATTTCATGTCAAGAGGTACACTTCCCAGCAGCCAGACAATTATACTGTTAAATACTGTATTATACAGAAATACATTACAGTACATTGAAGGCATTAGTAGCTTTAATTATTATTTATTTGAATTTGAAAGGTTTTTACTACATTGAAGGCATTAGTAACTTGAATTTTTATTTATTTGAATTGGAAAGGTTTTACCTTTTTCCTAGATTGAATTATCCTATCATTTCTTGTCATTTGTACCTAATTGAGGATTTATGTATTACAGATGTTATTAGATAAAGTTTACAGTGGAAACATGTTAATGCTACTCTTTTTCTAGTGATGAAATGCCTCTAATATTCATGTGTTGGCTAGGAATATTTTAAGTTTTTAAGACTGCTTTTATTTAAGCTGAAATTTGAATCTATAATTGAATACATGTACTTAGTGGGGTATCATACAGTAGGCTGTGATGAATGCGACTACAGAAGTGGAGGTTGAAGTAAAGTTAATGCCAGTAATTGTAACATTTCCCAAGACTCATGGTGGTAACTAGGCCCAACACTGTATGCTAAGTTGGTAAATCAATTAGAATATACTGTACGATAGTGGTTCGGGTAGCATTTATTTTCAAAACCCATAGTATAATTAGTGTAAACAAAATATTTACAGTACTTATTTATAACAAATAATAATAGAATGTACATACATCAACCTGGTTGGATGTGGCACAAAAACTCAATCACAGCATACCAGGTCTTCAAAAATGCACAAATTAAACTTTCATATTAAACAAAAAAATGGGGAAGGCCCTTCATCTATTACTTACTGCATGATTTAAATACAAATACTTTACAATTAATACAGTATAGCAATAGGACATTGGCAAGATCCCATAATCAAGCCATGGAGGGCAGTTTATCCATGGTATAAAAATTGTTAATTGTGTCTAAAATAAAACTCCAACTTTCTTGGCAGGTTTTAAAAAATCAGTGGTTTTTACTGCATGATTAATACCAATAGATAGATGCATACTCGTGACCAGAAAATGCCAACTTATGTATCACAATGTCCTGTAGGTTTCTAAGGGCTTGAAAAGAAGTCTACAGCTTTACAGAGCATTCTGAACAGCACAAGAAATGTTCTGTGAAATTGAAATGAAGTTTATACAGTGTAAGTATATGAAATCATAGAGACGCTACTAATTGATGCGCATACTGGATATCCTCCATGTATTGTACTGGCACTATGATTGTACATGCTTAGCCTTGAAAAACTCAAGACAATTTCAAGTTTTTTCTCATTGAGAATTCCCTTTTTATAAATCATCAACTATATTACACCATTAGCACGTGAGGGAGCCATTTCAGAACAAACCCCCCCCCCCCCCAAAAGAAAAACTACTGGCTATGTTACTAGCTATGTATTCATAGTATGACAGTGTTTAGTGTAAGTAGTGTGCCCTCCTGTTTATATGTTTTCAGTGCTTATTTATGTGCAAGAATACAAGATTTTAAAGTTTACTGTTTACCTATGTCGAGAAGGCAATCATTTTTCAGTTGAGTAAGACTTAGTGTTTGATAAATAAGGGAATTGCTGTATCCTCATTGTGGTACATACAACTCCCTCTAATTCCAGTTTGCAGTAGCTCAGTTGTGTACATTATTTTGTAAATTTAAAGTAATTTTTTATTTTTTATTTTATTTTTTATTTGGATTTGCTAGGCTTTTATATGCTATGTTACTCTCCTAGCTTTCAGCAGTTGAAAGGTATGGTAATTTTTTAAGCAAGTCTAGTGTCTCATAGGTATTTAAAATCCAGAAAATAGGCCCATATACTCTCAGTTTATTAGTTTAGTAGGTGATAGTGTTGATTTGTAAGGACCATGCCATTGGCAAAGTGTAAAACTTGCTGTTTTCAAGAGTTTAAATTACTGGAGAAATCATACACTAAGGTGAAGAGGAACTGTATGCACGTGTATCAATCATACAGTTTTTATTTAGTTTATTAAACTACTGCACATGCATGTCCAATCTCACTGTTTTATGTTGACTGACTTAGCTAGTTATTCATTATTTAGTACCAAAACATATTTTCAGCAATGTATAATTTTTCAGTACAATATAATTGTTTGAAATAAACCGTTTATTATGCAATGTGTATGTACTGTGGAGTCTGTTACCCCAGTACAATATCTTTACCTGTGATCGTTATCTTGACTAATCTTATCACTTGCAGCGTGATACTCTACTGAATTGAATTGGTATCGATGTTTCACTCATCTTTTGTTTCAAATTATGCCAGCAACTTTTTAAGCATGACAGACTTTGTGTGGTATGTATGAGCTACAGTAATTACTTTGGTTGTTCATATCTATAATAGTTTATCATTTTAAATGATGGTTCATGTGTTGCAGCCCTTTTGGTGGCTAGTTCATCTATGAAGTGTGCTTGGTTCCTTGGCCCTAGTCAAGAAAGTAAAATTTGACTATTGTATTTGTAAGGGTTCACACACCACAGTAAGACAGGTCATAAACTCATGTTGGCAACTTAATTGCTCACAGCACAGATTGAAAACAAGTCAGTGGCCATCAGCAGAGAATTAGTGATTAGTATAATCACTTTTCAAGGCATTCACATGGCCCTACACTGTTTCCTTGAATTGCTGGTGAAGTCTTCAGTGGACCCAAAATCTGTGCTTATTTCTTATTTTATTTTATTTTATTCATTAAATTTTTTATTTTTGCCTTGGCACAAAAACATGATAAGATTGCCACAAGATGAATAATGTTTGTGACCATGAAATATGATTTGTCTTGAAGATTACATGTACATATGTCTGACTTTGTCATATAGGCTAATGTGTCAAGCCTATTACATACCGTATATGTTTATGATGGTGTCTTGAACCGTTTTTGCTTCCGGGATGCATCCAAAGGCATACTACCTGTACATGGTTTACTTATTGATGGTTACCTAGTCATGTCTCTGTTGTTCTTTTTGGGTGTAGTTTGTTTACTTTTTACCCTGTACCAGGTTCTTATTAGCATTTTATTCTTTTGTTCATATCTTCAGTGAAGTTGATGTAGTGTCTGGTCTTTTATTTTCATGACTATAAGGTTCTTGTCGTGGTGAGAACTATATTGAGTACTGTACAGAGTATGTAGGAAATGTGGATATGAATATGGAATGAAATGATATTTGTTATTCAGGGATTAGAAATGTTTCATAGCTAGAAGGGGAATAACCATACAGTATTCTTTTTGATGGAAGGTCTTTATTTGCTGCCATAATTCATCTCGTAGATATGTGAAAATTACACGGGATATTGCATTCATTTTTAAAAAAGTACAGTTCAGTGTTAACTATTCAATTTGGAACCAACTAACATGATATGGTCTTGTATGTTACAGAGCATCCAGCAAGATGAGTGGAAGATATAGCCGAACGTATAGCCGTAAAAAGGCTGCTCCGCCACCAATAAGCCAGTTTGATAAGTTGGTCACGACTGATTCTGGAAGTAGCACTAGACCATCTGTTAAGAAGACTGCAGGACATGTTGGCAAATGGGGCATAACATCATTTACTTCACTGCGCAACATCAATGGTGGACTAGGTTTGTATTTTGAGTTAGAAATTAGCTCTTCTTCTAGTTGTGCTGTGATTTATAAAAAGTACTTCTTGTTGTACTTTAGAAGATTATATTTTTTGGTCCTCTGCCTGTAAGTTCTTAGGTACTTTTTAATAAGAATTGATATTCCATCATAAATTAGAATAGTACAACTTACAAATTCTCCAAATCAGTGGAAAATTCTTTCCAAGCAGTTGCAACTCAAATAATGAAAAATGTAGCAGTATAGATTTATTGAGTTGTGCTCTGGTATTGTAGCCATGTCATGCCAGTACAGCCTTATTTTTATTTTGCCAGTTGAAGGAGATTTTTTCCATGAAGACTATAAAAATGTTGATTGATGTACTGTATTCATTTCAGCTTGTGTTTTCGGTGAGTGATTAGGAAGTTCTTTAAGGTGCAGAATTGGGATTGTAAGTCTTTCTTATATATTCCTGGACTGGTGTAAAAATTAAAAAAAGAGACAGGAGGCATTGTAATAGTTTTTTTTTTTATTAATCTTCAATTTCTTTTATCTTTATAGCAATTGTAAATGTACAATCTGTTATTGTTAAAATACAAGATCAATTGCATTTTGGGCCATCTTTTCTAAAGAATGGGAAATTAGAAGTTATGGGCCATTAGAGGGACCTTAAAGCCCTCCAGGCTTGAGATTTAATATTCTGAAGTTTTTAGGCATCTAAATGAAAGTCATTAAAGATGATTTCTATCACATTCACACTTATTGTAAACATCACGAGATGATAATCAGGCAGGAGACTTTTGTATTGACTTTGGAAATATGAAAAATTACAATTTGAGAAATGTTATACAAATTCATGCAGGGTAAAACATTTACACTTTAGATTTGGTTAAAGAAAAATTGCAGGACTATTTATTTTTATTAAGAGTCACTACAGAGTGTGTGTGTAACTGGTAGGTGAAAACGAGTTTAAGACTTTGAGTCATTAGTTTTATCAGTGAAGTTTGCCAAGTGACCATCATTTTTTTTGTTAGTTTTTAAGGTGTAGAACACTTTTTTTTTTTAGCATGGGAAATAGCATTACATTACTTTGTACTTGGATTTTCCTGTACTAAGAGCATCATGGTAGTAATGCTGTAATGTCTAATATTGCTTATGGCTAGGTGCGGAGAACTAAGTTTACAGTAGTGTTATGTACGTGATCTATGTATTCCCCATGGGGGCCAGTTAGTGCTGTCAATGCACCTCATGCGGTGCACTGTAGGCATTACTTAAGGTCCTTTGCAGCACCCCTTAGGCCTCTAGCTGCAACCCATTTCATTCCTTTTGCCGTATCTCCATTCATATTCTCTTTCATTTCATCTTACATTCCACCTTCTCTTGACAATTGTTTCATGGTGCAACTGTGAGGATTTCCTCTTGTCACACTTTCAAAACTTTTTTGCTTTCATTTTCCCTTTCAGCATTGAATGGCCTCATAGTTTCTAGTGCTTGGCCTTAGGCCTAAATTTTATATTCCATTCCATTGATCTATGTGCTACACTTGAGGCCATTGTAAGAGTAATACCTCAATCTTTAGTATGTAGAATCTTATAATCATGGAGGGGAATGGGGTGTATGTTAGCACACTGAATTTGGAGGCCTTGCTGAGTGTGAGTTACTGGTACCAAACTCTCCTAATAAACACAAAGCTCAGGTAAATGGTGTAGAGAAAAGATTTCAAAATATTTGTGTAAAATCATGCTTCAGCTTCTTGTAAGTACACATAGCCACAGGTTGCATACATGCAAATGCTATATTGTATAGCTTTTCAGGGGATTCATTAGGTGATCACAGGAGATGAATAACAGGCACAAAGGATGATTTAGACCAGGAGCCACATCGAAAGATGGTAGGGAAGCACGTAATGCTATTGAACCCTCTTTTTCTGTCTACTTTGTGCTATTTAACCCCCTTTTCCCACCCACTGTTGAACCATCTTTCCCCCCCTCTATGCACTCTTTTATAGCTTCAACTATTCATGTCAGTTTTGGGAAGTGTACAACATACAAATTTTCCAGGAAATTTCAATGACTGGTTGACTTTTGTAGATTTTACTGCATTCATTTTTATTCCTAATATTGTGTGAAACCATTAATGTCTAAAATGTACTAGATTAGCCGAATATGAGGTCATGCTCTTAATTAGAGAGAAGTTCATATGTATTAATGCTTTACAGTTATAGTTAATATTAATGTTAATTCTCTCTCATCAGGGAAAGAAGAAAGCAACAAGAGACCTTACCCAGATGATTCTCCACCTTCTGGTATTGGAGAAGATGCATTCAGGTATGATGGTGGAGCAGCCAATGGGGCCTCATTACAAGTCAAACCACCCATATCAACATTCAGTAAACCTCGAAAGTTCTTTAAAAGTAGGACTTCTGATTGTGTATCAGAACCAGTCAGACCCAGTGTACCTGACAAGAGTCGGGGTAAAGTGAGTGATGGGCTTAGTAATATTAAACTCCCACCTCTACCTTCTCTTGACACTCCTGACTCTAGTCAGAGTTCGTTGAAAGATACGCGTGAATCATCACCAGTGACTGTGCCGAAGGTATCCGTTTCCAAACCCAATAATTCCGAAACTGTTGTGACCAGTTCGAGATCCGGCAGTGGTATTAAATTGAAAATATTCAAAAGCCGTGATGATGCCTCTTGTTCTCAGGAAACTTATTCCAGTACAGTGGAACTGCCTAGTGACGATTCCCGTGCAAATAGTGCATCAACTAGTAATGCTAGTTCTCCATCCACAAAAGATTACAGTGAGGGAAACCCTGACTCCTCTGAGGAATATGGCGCAGGTGCCTCCCCTCAGCCAGAGTACAAAGCTCCAGAAATCAACATAGCAGCTGCGTCAGCGAGAGCAACGATGCTCTGCTCTCCTGACAGGCTAGAGAGCCCCAACCGGACGCTTAACTCAAGCTATGATTCTAGTTTTGAGTTTCCAGGGTTGGTGGACCAAAGAACGGGGTTGCCTATAGATGTATGTCAGGATGATAGTGACTATAGTTTTTCAGGGACCCAAACTAAGTGTCAGACCCCTCAGTCTGTTAATAATGATAATAGTGTAAGTAATGCTAAAAAGACGTACGGTTCTAAAGTCTCCAAGTCTTGTGAGTTGAATAAATACCTAACAAAAAATATGGTATCTTCAGTGTCTGAAATTGATACGCAGCAAAACCCTATTAATGAGTCTGTGTGTGATGGTTCGTTGAATGATGATTTTGACCTTCCAGTGTTTGGTGTGGGATCAAGTGACTTTGGGGTACCTGAGAAATTGCCTCCCTTAGAAAGAGGCATCAGTCCAGGAGTGTCATCTGTGGGTGGGAGGGAAAGTGGTGATAATATTGATTTGTTCAGTACTGACTTTGATGAGAATGAGATAGAGGATAGGACAAACATTGACCCCGCAAACCTTGATAACATAGAGCCAAAGGACACAAATACTATGGCAGACACAGCAGAGGAGGAAGATATGTTCTCATCTCAGGGTTCCTTCGAGTCCTTTAGACGTACTCATTCGACCAAATCAGAGAGTGAAGTGAGTAAGACTGATCAGCCAGCTCCGTCTATCAAAAAGAGGAGCATTTTTAAGAGTAGGAATGCTGACAGTGATGCCAAAAAGAGGGCTACTTACAAGCATAAGTGGCACGACCAAGAGGACAAAGAGGAAACAACCAAAGAGGCACCTGCAACCTTACCCAGCAGCCAAAGCATGACATCCTCCACATCTCCATTTGAGGACTTTGACTTTGATCCTCCTTCAGCACTGAAGAGGGTGCATACATGGCCTGCAACTTCCTCTGGCTCACTGGATGATTCCATTGATAAGCAGTCTGTAACAAGCGTCAAATGTCCAAAGGTTGCAAAGCAGGTATGTATTCTTTTTCCCCACCGGAGGTTAATATGATTCGTGTGTGTGTGTGTTTTGTGTGTGACTTTTTCTTTTAAGGTAATAAGACATGTAGTGTTACCATAAAGATGCAAAATCTTGTTTCACAAGATAAGCTGGTTTCATCTCTCTGTCTCTCATATATATATATATTTTTTTTTTCTTCAATTGAAGTTAATCAAATGCAAGGATGATGTTCACATAAAGACACAAAATGTTATTTCATTGTCTTGGAATTCACAGTAGGTTTTGTAATATTTTGTTTAATGGTATAGGTAAACATTAAAAGTATGTTTTATTGTTTTTCTTATAGCTTCATTGCTGCTGTTTTCTTTTTTGCAAAATGTTTTTATTTTTCAACTTGCAGACATGATCAGATTTATCAGTATTATTTTTTTAATCTTTCATATTCAAAATCAGCATGCATTCTTGTAGAGCAAGCCTGAATTCCATGCATTTTGACTGCAAGATTTGATTTAAAAAAAAAATGATCAGAAGAGAAAGGTACAACTTATATACACAGTAGTATGTATCATTCATTTTAACAATTAAGAAAAATTAAATGTGAATGTAAATAATCAGTAGCAAATAGCAAAGTAAATACATTAAAGCAAATGTCTGCCAAAGCTTAAAAATAAGATTATTGGTGCACTGCATTTCTTTTGACACAAATTCAAAATTCTTGCCTTACCGATTCCTGTGGATATTTAACCAAACTAAATTCCTGGGAGAACAGAGCAAAAGGAAAAAAGAAGCTTCATTAGGTAAAAGACCCCTTTCCTGATAACTTCACGCTTCACAAATACAGATTTTCCGGAATTGATATGAGGTCCAAGGTTTTGCATGCCTCAGATTATAATTGTTACGAAGCCTCCATAGAATATGGTATCGTGCAGTAAAGTCAAATCTTACTGTAAACTCACTGGTTTTTGTATTTACTCAAAATCTGAAGTTTAACAAATCATCAATTCTAAAGTGCTTGATTTTCAGTATTTAGAGAGAAATATGTATTGGGAAGCATATAAAATAAATGAGAGAAAGAAGTTGGAATTTATAACATTTATCAAAGTACATTATGGAGTAAGTACCATTTACAAGATAGCAAGAAATTAAAGAAATACTAAATTTCCATAATATGTGAGGTTTAAAACATCCACCATCAGACTCTGAAAAAATCTGGATCTTTTATTATGGTGGTCAGTGACCTCAGGGTCCCAGTGATTGGACTTTGGCCATCAAAACCAGCCATCAAAACCATACCTCAGTCCATCCTACATTTATAGCTCTCTTTTTTCATAGAAATTAATTCTGCTGGTTTTCCTGTCACTTCTTTATCTGCCATCGCCTCACTGCCTGCTTCTGGTCCATATTTGTGTTTGGTGTACATCTTGCACCTTATGGCTTGTATGTATTCTCTGCTAATGCATACAATCACAAGGTTCTTCAATTCTAAGATGGGTTATGATCTTTAAAGGACACTTGGCCAGATCTCCTTTATCACTGCATTCTTTGCCCAGCTTTTGTTCCAGGAAGGAGTGAGAGGTCCATAGACTTGGCGATTGAGAACTTACTTGCCAAGTTATGACAAGTGCTCCAACTGCAGTTGAGGAAAACATTCAGATGAAATTTATGGCCAAGGGTTTAAGAGAAAGGCTGTCCCTTTTGAGTACCAAGACAATTACTGACATGGTAAGGCTATGACATGCACTGATGTAAAAGACTACAAACATTGAATAGAGAGGCTGTAAGCAGCACTGTTTCTGACAAATTACTCAACTTTGCTCAAACAGCGGATGAAGATTAAAATGTTTTACAAGTGAGAATTTGAGGCTGAATAGTGGTTTACAGCATAGGAGCAAGGTCATTGGTCAGTTGTTGCAGACTTTCCTGTAGCTTCAGTCTTGATTTGACCAAGATTGTGTGAACCATTTCAGTAGACTTGCCTTGGAATGTTAGAGGCACTATTTAAATGTCCTCTTTCTTCAGTCTTGAGTATTCAAAAGTTGTATGAGTCATTTCAGTAGACTGGCTGTCAGATGTTTGAGATGCCACACATGTGTTCACAACCATTGCTGACATTAAATACTTAGGCCCTTGTTACCCCAATTTCTACTTAGAAGCACCAGTTGAACAGGCTGAGTTGGCTGTTACTCCAGGTACCTGTAGGTTTGTAAGTGGTGGGATTAATGTAGGTCAATCCCCTAAATCCTCTAGCCCTTCATTTTGAGTAGTCCAGGGTAGTGTGAGCCATTTAAACAGGCATAGAAAAGTATGAATTTAATTCCTTTTTACTTCCATCTAATTAAATACAACCTAATGTTTCAAGAGGTAAATTTTGGCCTATTTTCAAACTCTTACCAGTTAGAGTTTTTGGCTAGTTCTGCCTGTTGATTGGTGGGTGATAAGAAGTTAGCTGTCTCTCCAAGTCTCTGCATCATGGATAGAGTAAGTCTTCACTCCATTGTACAGTTTTCTTTGATACATTTGTCATTACATGTTTTGGTTGTCTCAGTGAGTCTACAGTAATTCCATGCCACAGCAGTACATAGTTGATGTTATTACTATGATTACTGTTGTTTAATGAAACCACTGAGTTGTATCTCTGGACTGTTTAAGTTTCACTTACAGGACTTGTTGAATTAGGGATGATGATCATCTAAATCTGTCATACACTGGGAAGTGATGCAAAATTGTGCATAGTCCCAGACTCATTTAACAGGTTTGTTTGTCCTTCAATATCTTACTGCTGGTCATTAAGAAGGTACCAGTCAACTTCTGCCTGAATATTACTAGAATAAAGTCATCTTCACTCAGATTTTTCCCATCTTTTCTTTTAAATTTGCTTGGACTAGATTATTATTAGCATTTCTTGAACAAGTCTTTATCGTAGAAAGTCATGAATTTGATGCAGTTTTTCCTCCCTAATCCCAGTTTTACCAGTAGTGGTTGGTTCCACAACCAATTGACACCTGTAGTAGAGTGAGCCAACCCATAACTGGTGCAGGTTCAGAAGTAGGGGAACCAAATTCCATTCTCACCTTACTTGTACCACTAGCACCAAGTCTAGTTGTCTTTTCAGTTACACTGTTCATATATGGTAAAATACCCCATCCAGGATGAAGAGATATGAAGCAGTTTAAGTAGGCCATAGAGTTTATTTATTAGATTTGAAAGAGAGTAGCTGAAATAATTATCATAAAAGTTAGGAAGGAGAACAATTATAACATGAAAATATGAGACAGAAAGCAACGCATGTGATGGCCAAAGGGATATTTAAAAAAAAAAAAAAAATCAGTGCTGCATATGATGTTCTGTGAGCAGTACCTTACCTATTGTGGATAGTGAAGTTGCCAGCATGCTGGATGAGTAGTCAATGGAGGAAATCTTGTGAAATTTGAAGGGTTTCTACATTACTCGTAGTAGTCATATTTGTCAGAAAAGAGGCCAGTATTGATTAGGCTTTTATGGGAAAAGAGGTTTGAGATTGATCAAGAGTAAGTCCTCTTTTTCTCCCCTAGTTTAGACCATTAAAGCTTGCAATGCTTGTGCTGTTTGTGCTTATATAACATAGGACCAGTGTAAATTGTTCAGGTTTTTATTATAAATATCTTTTGAAAAAATGAAGGATTTTAGAATCTTTCTCCCTCAATATAAAATGAAATTTAGAATGTCAAGCATTAGATCATAGGTTAGTTAACTATTATGACCAGTGAGTTTTAAAAATCCGCAAATAAATTTTTTATATTTTTACGCATTGCCCTGAGTTTATGGTATTTTTACAGGCCGGCAACGGAAACTTTATTTAATTGGCCTTGGAGTTCTGACTTATGTAAAGGGAAATCGTAAAAAACACTAAAAAAAGGGGTGAATTTAGGAGCTGAAGGCTCTACTTCATAAGGAATGTTACATAAACACTTGGGATAAATTAAAGAATTATATTTACAAAAAGCATTAGAAGGGAAAATGGTTAAGTAAATTGATAAAGGGCTTGCAATACCTGAAGATCCTTCTACTGGAGTCTTGACTAACGGCAAGGCACAGTCCAAGATGAGTCCACTGGGAATAGGTCCCTCTTAGGGGAAGCAGGTCTCTGGCGAAGAATGATGAGGAACGTTCACACTGACAATGCACACTGTCCCTCGAGGATGACGAGTCTGTAGCCGGACAGGGGGGGAATGAACGGTCTCTCAGCTGTCCCCTACGACTGCTCGTCGACTCCTCACAAGACTAACTGCTTACTGCCCTTTTAAGGCATGCGGCCAGGGGTCGGTGCCGTGTGCAAACGATGTGTCACTTGCCAGGTGGTCAGCGATTGGTTTCCTCTTCCCAGGCTTCCTGCGGATAAAGACAACTCAGGCAGCTTAATTTGCCTTTAGAAAGGTTGTTTTAAGCAGCTTAGTTGAGCTAATCTGTTTAGGGAGCAGCATTCCGTCTCCTCTCCTTGCCCTTTTTATCCGTGTCATCTCAATATCTGTTCCAGGTAAAAAGAAGGACAGATTGAAATGTTGATAACTTTGCTCTGATATCTAGGTCAAATATGATCGGCCATGCGGCAGCAACTTTATTCTCAATAAACAAAGGGTAAATTAGGTTGGGGGGGAGGCGCGCTGTGCAGCGACTTCTTGTATATTATAAAAATATATATGAATGTAACTGATTTGTTGAAAAATAAAACTCCTTGAAAATGTTTTACATATATACAGTATATGAAAAAGCTTACTAGTCACATTATAGCCTTATTATTGTAGAATATGATGGATTTTGAATTATTAAAATTGCCAGTAAATACTGGAGGAGATAAGTTTTAAAGACAATTATTTAGAAGAAAAAAAAATTGTGTAGGGGGACAGGAGTAAAGTTATTCTCATTTCTCTCTCTTCTGACACTCGTGTCCATTGGGAGCTAAAACTCATACACTGACAATTCTAATATTTAAGCTGAATGATATATATTTATATATAAATAAATATCTGCCAAGTCAAGTGGTATAAATGAGGTCAAAACTGTGCAGGTGTGACAGCAGTATGTTCATGTGAATTACTTTATATATATATATATATATATATATATATATATATATATATATATATATATATATATATATATATATATATATATATATATATATATATATATATATATATATACACAGTAAACCCCCATATATCAAGCGTTCTCATGATTCACGGACATATTACAGAAAATTTGCCCATTCATGTATTTTTCACTGAGAAATATTCACTAATTACTGTATTTTCATATAATTTTCATGAATAAATGCACTTTTTTATAAAACTATTAAAATACTCAGGTATAAGTATTTTTACAGGGTTTTTTTTTTTTGTGTTTAAACTATCAAAATGGGCAGTTCTAAGTGTTTTTAGAGGGGTTTTAAGTATTCGTGGATTTTAGCTATTCGCGGGGGATGTGGTACGCATCCCCCACGAATACGGTGGGTTCACTATATATATAAAAGTTTTGTATCAGCTTCAGTGTTCACCTAGCTGTGCATTATGAGTTACTCTTTAATCTGAGAGAAGGAAAAAGAAAATAAAAAAGCATGTTGGGCCGAGTTTCAACCCAATTTTTGGGGTGCCAATCCCCAAATTTGATCAAATACTGGCTATTATTTGTGTACTTTATATAATTATTTCATAAGAGTATCGTAGCATTGATGAAATGTACTGCTGAGATCATTTTAGATAGCCTGTTCAACAATATTAGTAAAATTTTGAGGTCGTGTTATCCTAAAAGGATTCTTGGTGGGTGAAACCTTTGGGTAGGTTATTTTTTGTGCAAGCTACATCAGTTGGGAAAGCAGGATACTGTACTACAAGCCCTTGAGGTCCAGTAAGGAAAGCAGCTGAATACCAAAAAAAAAGAAATAGAAATGTAAAGAATACACTGTATAAAAAAATTAAACACATGAATTAAAACTGAAGCAAGACTTGCGTAAACCACCTAGATAAAAATACACTGACACCTAGTTTGAATTTACAAAGTTCAAACTGTTAGCGTAATACACGACTAGGAAAGTCATTCCATAGCTGGTCAGAGCTGGAACAAACATGGAAACTGTGTGGTATTTTGCTTCAAAAGAAAAGGTGAGTGTATGTCTGGTGCTATGTTTTGAATTACCGTAGGAATATGGCACCCTTACCAATGGTTTTGAATCCCAAATAGAGGAGTTTTGACTATCAACTCTTTCTAGTTGAGATTGCCTGCTCTTAATGCATACCTCACATCACTGGCCTTGGGGAGAGGAATAAGATATGTTTTCACTGCTGGAGGCTGGAGTTAAATACTTAGATGTGGGTACAGCGGGCTCACCATGATTCCAAAGTATATGCTGTAGCATATCTGGTTCCATTCTCTTTATTGAATATCCTAACTTGGATATACTGTAATGTTGTGATGGTAAATCAATATAAGCTGCAGAATTACTATTAGTGCTGCCTGTAGTGTACTGTAAGGGGCTCACTGTATTCGTGTTTAATATTAATCTGGCAATTCACTTTTATGGTTAAAGGGTAAGCTAGATAAAATGTGGATGTAGGTCATTTTCTAACTGGAAAATTAATTTGGTATATTTTGTTACAGCAGTATTGGTATTTTTGGTCACATGGATTGCAAGGAGTATTTAATTGGTTTATGTTCATCAATAATTTTGAGAGTTTATATTTTTAGCTTGAGTTTTATACATATGATTAATGCTATAATGAAATTTTATTCCTCTTACAGTTTTATACAGTTGTGAAAAATGTCAAAAAAACACACCAACTACAAGAGTCAGGAGAGTTCCAGGAGTTCAATGATGATGTTGAGTACTTCTTAGATGCATTAAGGTTAGTTGGACTTTATTTTTTTATACAGCTAGAGTGTTGAATGTAAAAGTTGAATACCATGTATATCTTTTAATATATTTCAGTAGTTTTTCAGTGTTTTCCAAAACAGAATAAGATATTTTATTTCTCTAACATTAACATTAGTACTTGAAAGTATTTGAATGACATACCAAGACAGACTAGTTTTGTTCAGCAATTTGATTAGCAATTATATCTTCCAATTTTGTCTCAGAGTATGAGCAGGTGATAGTTGAAGATTTGTCAGCAAGATAAAATTGAATTGTCACAAAATTTTGAAAGGGTTTAGGTGTTTTTTATGTTTATTATTTATGTAGACCAGTATACTGTATATATAACCAGTATAAACTGCGTTTGGTAGATTGGAAATTGCGGTACATTTAATATTGTTGTTTAGGTATTAAATGTTGTGCAGTTGTGGGTATAATCAGTATTTTGTGCTCCTTGCTTTTTTAAATCCATATGGTATTTTGATAAATTCCTCTGCAATTGATTGATGTGATTTTTCTTTAGGGCTGCCATGCCAGTATCAACAAGATGTTTGGCTGCATTAAACTTGGCTCAGAAGTGTATGGTACCAGCGTTTAGGATGCACTTGCGGGCACATGGCACAGTTATCAAGTTTTTCAATTCATTGTCTGATGCTCATACTGACCATGTAAGTGGAGTTATGTTCCTTTGTTTCACCTCAGTATGTAGAGAGTCCATTATGACTAGTTTAGATGTATTGATTTGTTATAGTATTCTTGTACAATAGAATTTTCTACATTCATACAGGGTGCAAACCATTCTTGATTTATGGACACTGGCATTTTAATTGCCAGATTAACTCATGGGTACCTTCATTTTTGCCCCCTCATTGTTAAGCAGATCACTATCAAATCTAGATTTGGAGATCTCATATTATGATGTACATTACCTTGGTGCATGTAGACCCTTATTCTGTATACATTATTGTATAAAAATTGCATTCTCACTAGAATTACCAACATACTGAGTGTGATTCTTGGTTGGAATCACGAGATTGATAGGTATGAGAAAAAGGACCTCCTCAACATGAGAAAGGTAGGTGGATGGATTGTTAATGGAGAACATAAGGTGTCTTCAGCGTACAAGTTCAAGTAGTAGTTGTCGCCTTCATCTCTTTCAGATTTCTTTTATATATTTTTCTATTTGGCAAGCATATTTCTGCATCTCCTGCTGTTACATATGGTTCAAACTAGGTTCAATATGTTATGTCTTAAAACCAAATAGAGGTGTGTTTGTTTTCCTTTTCATTAAATATGCTGGTGGTGGCTTCTGAG
Organism: Macrobrachium rosenbergii; assembly: GCF_040412425.1. Lineage (NCBI taxonomy): Eukaryota > Metazoa > Arthropoda > Malacostraca > Decapoda > Palaemonidae > Macrobrachium > Macrobrachium rosenbergii. Next base: position 10,578,434 of record NC_089753.1, on the reverse strand, counting down.
GCGCTTGCTTCCATCTTTGTTCCTGTAAATGTAAATATTTTTCTTTCCATTGTTTCACTGCACAGAATCCTGTTCCACTTTTTCATGAGGCTTCTTCCCCATATGATTAAACCATCCTGATTAAATAGGTTACTTTGAAACACATTGGTTACATGAATACCCAATAATTCTGGTTACCCTTATTCCATGTAAAATAGACCCAGCTACATTTACTTGAAGAGTTTGAATGAGAAATCTTATACTCTGCATTCTGAGTAGGTTTTGCCCCTGCTTATCCCTTATCTGTTACTTTTGTGAATTTTTTTTTATTGAGTAACTTTTGCCCCTGCTTACCCCTTATCTGTTACTTTTGTTAATTTTTTTTTATTGAGTGGGTTTTGCCCCTGCTTATCCCTTATCTGTTACTTTTGTTAATTTTTGTTATTGAGTGGGTTTTGCCCGTGCTTATCCCTTATCTGTTACTTTTGTTAATTTTTTTTTATTGAGTAACTTTTGCCCCTGCTTATCCCTTATCTGTTACTTTTGTTAATTTTTTTTATTGAGTAACTTTTGCCCCTGGTTATCCCTTATCTGTTACTTTTGTTAATTTTTTTAAGTAGGTTTTGCCCCTGCTTATCCCGTATCTGGTACTTTTGTTAATTTTTTGAGTAACTTTTGCCCCTGCTTATCCCTTATCTGTTACTTTCGTTAATATTTTTGAATTTTTTGCTTATCCCTTTATCTGTTACTTTTGTTAATTTTTTGAGTAACTTTTGCCCCTGCTTATCCCTTATCTGTTACTTTTGGTAATTTTTTTTTTATTGAGTAAGTTTTGCCCCTGCTTATCCCTTATCTGTTACTTTTGTTAATTTTTTTGAGTAGGTTTTGCCCCTGCTTATCCCTTATCTGTTACTTTTGTTAATTTTTTTGAGTAACTTTTGCCCCTGCTTATCCCTTATCTGTTACTTTTGTTAATTTTTTTTATTGAGTAACTTTTGCCCCTGCTTATCCCTTATCTGTTACTTTTGTTAATTTTTTTGAGTAGGCTTTGCCCCTGCTTATCCCTTATCTGTTACTTTTGTTAATTTTTTTGAGTAACTTTTGCCCCTGCTTATCCCTTATCTGTTACTTTTTGTTAATTTTTTTGAGTAAGTTTTGCCCCTGCTTATCCCTTATCTGTTACTTTTTGTTAATTTTTTTGTAACTTTTGCCCCTGCTTATCGTGTATCTGTTACTTTTGTTAATTTTTTTTGAGTAAGTTTTGCCGTGCTTATCCCTATCTGTTACTTTGGTTAATTTTTTGAGTTTTGCCCCTGCTTATCCTGTATCTGTTACTTTTGTTAATTTTTTGAGTAACTTTTGCCCGTGCTTATCCCGTTCTGTTACTTTTGTTAATTTTTTTGAGTAAGTTTTGCCCCTGCTTATCCCGTATCTGTTACTTTTGTTAATTTTTTTGAGTAACTTTTGCCCCTGCTTATCCCGTATCTGTTACTTTTGTTAATTTTTTTGAGTAAGTTTTGCCCGTGCTTATCCCTTATCTGTTACTTTGGTTAATTTTTTTGAGTAACTTTTGCCCCTGCTTATCCTGTATCTGTTACTTTTGTTAATTTTTTTGAATAACTTTTGCCCGTGCTTATCCCGTATCTGTTACTTTTGTTAATTTTTTTGAGTAAGTTTTGCCCCTGCTTATCCCGTATCTGTTACTTTGTTAATTTTTTGAGTAACTTTTGCCTGCTTATCCCTATCTGTTACTTTTGTTAATTTTTTGAGTAACTTTTGCCCTGCTTATCCCTTATCTGTTACTTTTGTTAATTTTTTCATTGAGTAACTTTTGCCCTTGCTTATCCCTTATCTGTTACTTTTGTTAATTTTTTTTATTGAGTAAGTTTTGCCCCCGCTTATCCTTTATCTGTTACTTTTGTTAATTTTTTTTATTGAGTGGGTTTTGCCCCTGCTTATCCCTTATCTGTTACTTTTGTAAATTTTTTTTATTGAATGGGTTTTGCCCCTGCTTATCGTGTATCTGTTACTTTTGTTAATTTTTTTGAGTAACTTTTGCCCCTGCTTATCCCTTATCTGTTACTTTTGTTAATTTTTTCATTGAGTAACTTTTGCCCGTGCTTATCCCTTATCTGTTACTTTTGGTAATATTTATTATTGAGTAAGTTTTGCCCCTGCTTATCCCTTATCTGTTACTTTTGGTAATTTTTTTTTATTGAGTAAGTTTTGCCCCTGCTTATCCCTTATCTGTTACTATTGTTAATTTTATAAAAGTAACTTACCAAGTAATTACATAGCTATGGTTCCCTAACCTACGGCAGCTTAGAAATTCAAAATTCGCGCAGTGGCGCTGTTATCGTTAGTGTGTAGGTGATAACGTCCCGCCACCATCCGGGACTTGAGGAAACAAACCAGCTGATAGCTCAATTTGTTTTCTGCCGGCTTCCGGTTAACATCGAAAGTTTTCACGCAGTTGCTTCTTCGCCTTTCAGCTTGGTTTTGCATGAATTTTGGTGAAGTACCCAGAATTTGTTGCTTTGTGGCTTGCTGCCATTGTTTTGAATTGTTGTTCGAGTTAACTTTAGTTTGTTTAGTTAACGATGTTGGATTCCAGTTCATCTAGTATTTGCTTTTGTTCCGAGGGTTGTAGAACTAGGCTAACTAATCTTTCATACAATTCTCATACAAAATGCACTAAATGTAGGGGGCAAGAATGTAGTGAGGATAATACTTGCATAGAGTGTCAGGATTGGGAGGATAAGAAATGGAAAACATTGAAATCTCATCTAGACAAATTAGAAAGAGATAAGAAGAGGAAAGCAGCCATTAGGGCTGAAAGTAGGGCTAATGCAGTGTCCTTTCCTTTGGAAAATGTAGGGGATGATGGAACTCTCTCTCCTCCAATTCCTCCTCCTTCTCCTACCCTAACTCCTCCTACTTTACCATCTGCTCCTGTTCCAGGTTTCTGTGATTCCACTCTTAGTGCCATTGCCAGCCTCGAATCTAGGTTTGATCAGAAATTTACTGTATTATCTAGTATCATTATGGAAATGGGGTCAGCTATTAAATCTCTAATGGAAAAAAATGTAAGTGTTGACAGTGCAGTGAGAAGTGATAGTGCTGTGAATATTGAGGAGGTGGCTGTCCATCCCACCAGTGCTCCTAGACGAAGGTCACTGTCCCGCTCCCCCGCACTGGGGAGAAGACATACCGGAGGTCCAAGGGAGGCTTGGCGGGGTTTGCCCATGGGCAGTCACCCCCTCTGTCGAGCCTGTCTTGTGCTCCCAGGCTTCGACTAAACGCCGTTGGAAAGGTGTTCCTGTGCATCGACTTTCTGATTCGGATTCTTCCAGTCCACGCCAGAAGCTATATCGCTACTCTTCTTCTTCGCGCCCACTCAAGAGACGTGCGAATATTAGCGATTCTTCTCCCCTGGCTGTCAAGAGGCTCAGAGAGACTAGCCCTCAACCTTCCTGCAGCTTTCAAGTCTAGCCTGTTTCTCCTGCTTATTTCTTTGAAGACAGTCCTGAGCACTATAAGCGTTCTAAGCGCCCATCTTCTTCCGAGCGCCAAGCGCCCGCTGACTCGTGCCAGACTTCCACGGGTGTGCGCCTGCCAACTCACGCCAGAATTCTGCCTGTGAGCGCCAGGCGCCTGCCGACATTCGCCAGATATCCACCAATGAGCGCCCAGCGCCCGCCATCTCGCACCAGATTTCAGCTCTAAACCGCCCGGCGCCAATTCCCGAACTTCCAACGCCCACAACCGAATTCCTAGCTGCGTCTTTTGGAACCAATGCACCTTTGTCGGTCCAGGAAAATTCTTTAGCCCCACTTAAACGCCAATTGACTGAGCTTGTGGGTCTTTTGAAGAAATTTGGTTCTGCTCCAGAGTCCAAGGATAAATCATTGTCTCCTATCTCTTCGGAGGAAGGAGAGATTGTTCAGGATACAGTTCCCTCTTCTCCCTATACATCTCTCCTGCGTTTTCTGTTGGAGAATTACCCAGACTTCTTCAGGCCTCCTTCACCTACTTCTCCAGCTTCTACCTACCTCATGAAAAAGCAACCGTCGGAAAGTACCAGACTACCCAAGCTTGTTCTTTCCTCCTCCTCGAAGAAAGCTCTCAAAGAAGTTCATGCCTGGCTGACCGCTAAGAGAACAGGGCAAAGAGACTTTCGCCTTTCCGCCCAGCAAATTGTTGAAGATGAGATACTCTTACTATGCCACCGGGGAAGCCCCTTCCTTGGGAGTTTCTGCCTCCTCCCAAGGGGACTTCTCTGGTCTGGTGGATTCATCCCGTAGAAAGGCATTGTTGTCGGCCAAGATAATGTTTTCCTCAGCCGAACTAGACCACCTTATCAAGAATATTTTTAAGGTGTTTGAGATCTTGAGTTTCCTAGATTGGGCCATTGGGGCACTAGGGAGTAAAATTGAAGACTGCCCAGATGTAGCTGAAGATCTTGCCTCCGATTGGCTTGGAGTTATTTCATGCCCAGACAGAGCAATTAGAGATGGCTCTTTGGAACTCGCCTCCCTTTTTTCTATGGGTGTCCTTAAGAAGAGGGAGCTCTGGTGTTCGTTCACCTCAAAAGGAGTCTCACCGATGCAGAAGTCAGCTCTACTCTTCGCTGCCTTAGACAAGTCTCACCTCTTTCCTCAAAACATAGTGAAGGATTTTCTTTTAGAGTTACAGAGCAAGTCCACCTCTGACTTGTTGACTCAGTCCACTAGACGTCCTAAGGAGCCTGTGCCTTCCTCATCTAGATCATTCTCCCCTCTTCAGTCTCAACCCTTTCGTGGAGGGAGAACTACGACCCAGCCTCGACCTAGATCAAACTTCCGACCCCCTACAAAGTCCATCAAGAGGTCTTCCTTCAAATCCAACCCCAAGAAGTAAGAAGTTAGTCCTCCGTGCCCAGGTAGGAGCCAGACTTCTACTTTTCTGGAAGGAATGAGAGAACAGAGGAGCAGACCCCTGGGTGATCAAGGTTCTCAGAGATGGCTACTCTATTCTTTTTGTGAAGACTCCTCCCTTAACTACATCTCCTATTGCCTTGACAGCGTACTCAAAAGGTTCCATGAAGTTTTTGGCCCTCTTTCAAGAAGTCGAACTCCTTCTTTCCAAAGGAGTAGTGGAAGAAGTCCTAGAGCCCCACTCAGAAGGTTTCTACAATCGCCTTTTCGTGGTTCCGAAGGCCTCAGGGTGCTGGAGGCCCGTTCTGGATGAGACCACCACAGTTTTTCCTCAAAGCAAATTGGTGCAGAAAAACCCAACCAGACTCTTTCATCTTCCAGATTATTTCAGAAATCAAAGAGGATCTCCAGTGGTGGTCGTGTGGAAAAAGACTTGGGGAAGGGAAGTCTCTTCTCCCAGTGCACCCAGACCTTCATTTTTATTCAGATGCCTCCGACCTAGGCTGGGGCGCGCTTCTGGAAGGTCGGGAAGTCCGGAACATGGACTACAGAACAAAAGAATGCTCACATCAACATAAAGGAACTGAGAGCGATTCACCTAGGCCTTCTATACTTATCGGATCTGGTCCACGGCAAGAAGATTGTAGTACACGCGGACAACACCACAACTCTTGCATATATTCGCAAACAGGGGGACACTCATTCCTTCTCCCTGTACGAGACAGCGAAGGATCTCCTTCTGTGGGCAGAAGAGAACCGAGTCTCTCTTGTCACCCGGTTCATTCAAGGGAGGATGAATGTGATTGCGGACGAATTAAGCCGCCTCAAACAGGTCCTTCCAACCGAATGGACCCGAAATCCAGTAGTCTGCGACAACCTTTGGAAACTGTGGGGCAAACCCACAGTGGATCTTTTCGCGACGTTGAGAAACCACCGTCTTCCCATCTTTTGCTCTCCAGTCCCGGATCCTCTAGCATGGAGCACAGACGCAATACTTTTGGATTGGATAAGCTTAGATGTATGCCTTCCCTCCCTTCGGAATGATCAGGGAAGTAATCAACAAGCTGTCAATGCATCAGAACACCTCCATGACCCTTGTAGCCCCATTTTGGCCGAACAGGGAGTGGTTTCCAGACTTGATTTGCCTTCTGGTAGACTACCCAAGACTACTTCCACAAAAACGGTCTCTGCTCAGACAACCCCACTTTCTCAGATTCCAACAAAGATTGTCCGCTCTGGCTCTGACAGCCTTCAGACTGTCAAGCGCCTTGTCCAGAAACAAAAAGTGTTTCGAGACAAGCTGCAGAGGCAATTGTGAAATGCAGACGAGCTTCTTCTACAAAGCTCTACCAATCAAAATTGACAGTCTTCAGAAGGTGGTGCAGCCACCATAACGTCTCTTCTTCTGAGACATCCATAAGCCAAATAGCCGATTTTTTTATTTTCCTAAAGTCCAGGAAGCTATTGACCTCTACCATCAAAGGGTATAGGTCGATGCTCAGCTCAGTTTTTAAGCACAGATGAATGGACCTGTCTTCTAATCAAGATATCACCGACCTGATCAAATCCTTCAATACGTCCAAAAAAGATAGTTCTTCCAACGTCTCTTGGAACTTAGACGTTGTACTGAAGTGGCTCTCAGGTCCTCAATTCAAACCTCTCCATTCCGTTTCCCTCAGGAATCTCATGAAAAAGACTCTCTTTCTAACGGCGCTCGCTACTGCCAAACGGGTTAGCGAATTACAAGCAATAGACAAAAGAATAGGCTTTGCACAAGGAAACACAGTCTGCTCCTTTTCTCTTGGCTTCCTAACAAAGAACGAGGACCCTTCTAAACCCTGGCCTAGGTCATGTCGTCATCAAGAACCTTATGGATATATTAGGAACTGAGGAAGAAGAAAGACTCCCTATGCCCAGTGAGTCCCTCAGGTACTATCTTCAGAGGACGGAAAAGATTAGAGGATCTTGAGCAACCTGGTGCTCCGTTAAAAACAGTTCTCGGTCTCCAAAAATGCCATATCCTTTTTCCGAGAGAATTAATATTAAAGCCCTCGCTCAGATCCAGGAAGAAGCTTTCACTCTACTTAAGGTTAAAGCTCACGAGGAAATTAGGGCAGTAACAACTTCCCTCTTTAAGCACAACTTGTCTTTTTCTTCAATCCTACAGTCGATGTTCTGGAGATGCAAGTCCATTTGCCCTTCCTCATCACTACCTCAAGGACATAGAAACTGGTTTTGAAAATTATAGCACTTAGGACCTTTGTCTGTGGCTGGTATGGTGCTGGGAGGAAGCATGAGGATGTACCTGTTCCCTTTGCTATCCACTGTTTTGACTTAAGGTTTTGAGTCGTTAAAGCCTGGGGTACATTGTACCCGGAGCATCCACCAGTTCGACTTTACTTAATAATGGTTGGGTTATGGTTTATTCTGTGGTGTAGGTGACAGTGTTTTCATTTAGTATTCTGATCTTTGCCCAGGCAAGGGCATCTTTGAAACTTTGTCAGCATAGGGTGTACTTCTCCGCATAAGTTTCCCACCAATGTAGTGGCGACTCATTGTACTGCCACGCCACTACAAGTTGAGAAGTAAGCACCAGAGGCAGCATCCTGCAGCAGCTTCAACAGGTAAGGAAACAACAAACATTTATTCAATGTTACGAATCTTTCTGTCCAAACTTTGTCACTTTCTTAATGTTTTGGAGCAGAATATGTCCATGCCTTTCCCACCTCCTTACAATGTGAATCAGCTTATGAACATTGGTAAGTTGTTTATATAAAAATGACATTTTTACGATAAAATAAAGTTTTATATATACTTACCAAGTAATTACATGATCGAGCTCCACCTCCTCCCCTTTGCACGGGACATAGGAGCATAAAATGAATTGAGCTCTCCGCTGGTTTGTTTCCTTGAGCCCCGGATGGTGGCGGACGCTATCACCCACACAATTAACGTATAACAGCACCGCAAGAAATTTTGAATTTCTAAGTTGCTGTAGGTTAGGAACCATAGCTATGCGTAATTACTTGGTAAGTGTATATAAAACTCTTATCAAATGTCATATTCTGCCATTTTGGAGCCATATTTCTTCCTTCGGATTGGTGTACGATGCGTCGTAACCCCGGAACATGCGTCGTAAACCGGGAAATCATTTCTGATGGATATATTTGAAAAGTGTCATAACCTCGGAACGTCATAAGCCAGACCCGTCGTAAACCGGGGACTGCCTGTTATTTATAATTTATATAACCAACCTAATAAAAATTACAACATTGATAAACTTAAAGAATTATTGAACAGTGCCAAGGAACCTTCATTAATAGTAGGTGATTTTAATGCTCACAACCCAATATGGGACTGTAATTGTACAAACTCAGATAGAGAGGGAAGTAAAATAGAAGAATTCATAGATTCAAACATCATGTGCTGTATAAATAATAACAAAATCAGCATGTATTTTTCAAAAACACATAGAACATTTTCCTCGGTAGACTTAACTCTGTACAACAAGCATAGTAGACAGATTGGATTGGAATACAGTTGATGACTTGCATACCAGTGGTCATTTCCCAATATTAATTTCATTATTATAAAATAATTCCGCCAAGCATGTCCCTCAATATAACATTTATATAAAGCAGATTGGGAACTACGTGAATTCCACACTAGGGATATCCCACCATTTGAGTATGTACAAGATCATAATGAAACAAATAGATTTCTGGTCGATTTCATTAAAAACACTGCTGATAAAGCAATAGCGAAATCAAAATTTCATCCAACAAAACACAAAGTCCCATAGTGGTCTGAAAAATCAACAGAATTAATAAAAATAAAACACCAAATTGGAAGATGATTAGATAATTTAAATAGAAAATTCAGTAAAATAAATAAAACAATACTTATATTAGAAGAAAATTTACAAAAACTTTCTATATTATTATTAGAAAACAGGACAGTAAGTTCCAAAAGTGAAGCTACAAATTTCAAAATTGATCGTACTTCTTTAGAAACTCGGTTGCCAGTTAGTATATTTTATTCCAATTATTGTCATCCTCTTTATCTGATAATAAGTATCAGTGATTAACTGTAGAACCACAGAAAGTATTTCCCCAGTGAATGGTCAATGTTAGTTCAATAATTATTTATCAAAAGAAAAAAAAAAAAAGGACTCCCCAAAAAAAAGAATTTCCCCATAGAAACATCTGCGGCTCTCAATGTGTGATATCGAGTGTTCACCATTGACTGGCAGCAGGAACCAAGTGCATAAGCATTGGCCTAATGTGATTTGTAAATTAACTTTCTACTTTTATAGCGTCATATCGAAAGTTATTATGATTTCTTTTGATAAAGCACAAAGAAGTTTAGCATCTGATTGAATGAAATATAAATAAGACACAAGGCGTAGAAAAAAAAAAACTAAATCCAAGTTATATGCGCGTTTAGCATGGCTACATGGTTAGGCGTATTTCAAAAATCAAGGAAATATATTTTCCAGCTTGTTATTTAATAAATTGAGTTGTTTGGATATCTAGATGGTTGTAAACATGATTTTCCATTAATTAGGTTTCATTATCAAGTCAGGGGAAATGAAGAAGTCTAGGCTTAAGTTAAGCCAGGGGAAGTGAGGAAGTCTAGACCTAAGTCAAGTCAGGAAAGTGAGGAAGTCTAGGCCTAAGTCAAGTCAGGGGAAGTGAGGAAGTCTGGGCTTAAGCCAAGTCAGGGGAAATGACAAAGTCTAGGCCTAAGCCAAGGCAGGGAAAGTGAGTAAGTCTAGACCTAAGCCAAGCCAGGGGAAGTAAGGAAGTCTAGGCTTAAGTCAAGTCCGGGGAAGTGAGGAAGTCTAGGCCTAAGCCAAGGCAGAGGAAGTGAGGAAGTCATAGATGAATTTTCAGTTGTTTTCGGTCAGCCTTCTGAGAAACATCTGATGTCAGGAAGTGGAAGTGTAAACATCCTACAGCTCTTAGCAGTTAAGAATAGCCATAGCAAGTCTCAGTTCTTAAGTAAGATGACAAGAATACACAAATCAAGCGATTTGTTCAGACTAACAAGAACTACCTTAACCTTTGGACAGAGCCCAGCAAAGTCATTCTGTTACCTTGTTTTGTCCTATTAAAACTTTGAAGACCTTCCCAGCAGAAAAGGGCAGGGTCTCCAGTCAGATAGTCAGTCTCCTCATCTTTAGGGTTACCAGAAGTTGTGGATCCTGTAAGGAGACCCAAATACCCATCTGTTCACGACTGCCCAAGACACTACACCACTAGTTTACTGCCCTCTATGCTAGGATCCTCAAGCATGGCCAGTTGATGCCTTCCTTCAAGAATGGTCAAATCTAGATCTTTATGCTTTTCCTTTGTTTGCTGTTTTGAGGGAATATTCAACAAGTTGTAAACTTTGCAGATCACGAGGATGATTTTGATAGCGCATTTGTGGCCCTAGGAAATGGCTCCCCTATCTTTCTTTCCTGGTGGTAGATGCTCCTCCTCGTATTCTGTTCAGGGAGGATCTCTTCAGACAGTCTTTTATGAGAAGATTCCCTCAAGCCTCCATATCTTTATCTCACCATGTGGAGATTGTCTATTGTCTGTTATGAACTGTGGCATTTCTAGGTGGCCAAGGAAGCAATCCTTAAATCTAGAAGGCTCTCCACTTTTAGACTTGTGTATCAATAACAGTGGATAGTTTTTTTTATCTTGGTGCTTGTCCTGAGTGATTCCAGCACCCATTCCTCTAGGTATCCTATTTTAAGCTCCACCAGTATCTCAGGTATGCAGTTTTCTGTCACACCTATCAAGGACACCACTTTACATTGCTTTCAGTTCTGCATCATGCTAAATGGAATATTGCTCATGATTTAAAGTTTGAAGAGATTTTCAATCTTTTGTGCTGGAAATTTCATCTTCCAGTCATGTTTTTATGAGGAAATTTAGACGTATCCGTTTAGTTGTTAACTGCAGTTAAGCCTTTTGATAAGGCATCACTTACGAAGGTTGAAGACACTTTTCTTTTAGCTCTTGCAGCAAAGTGTATTAGTGATCCCCGAGCCCTTTCTTGTTTGGGGGCTTTGTTCTAATAGCAATCTTTCTCTTTTCTTTCATTGCTGAGAGAAAAGATATAGAGGTGGAAGCCCTTCCCAGTTGTATTAACAGTGCCTAATGTAACTGCTTTGGTAGGCAATGAAGGAGTGGCTGTCTTTATGTCCAGATTAGAATTATTAAGAATTTATATTGTGAGCTTCAAGCCCTTTCTTGTTCTTTGGCTTTGATTTAGTGGCAACCTCTTTTCTTTGATTGCTTAGAGAAAAGATTTAGAATTGAAAGCCCTTCCCAGATTTGTGACAGCACCTAATCTAACTAAGTAGGTAGCAAAGTAATAATGGCTGTCTTATGTCCAGTTAGAACTCAAGGGTTTACCTGAACAGGCATAACCCATAAGAAGAAAAGTTAAGAATTTATGTGGTGTTGGAAGGCCAAACACTCCTATGTCCAGGATGGGTAAAGTCTATGCACAGAGTTGATTACATAGTTTTTACCTTTTTTGGAAATAATCCACGTGGCTTCCGTACTGTAAACATATCTTTATTTCCTTTAAAACCTTCTTGTAGAGAAGGTTGCCCCTGCAGCTCAAGAGAGTTACAACTGTATTTGCCTCATTATTTGTGAATGTTCAATTTTAGCATGAGGTATTAAGCCCCTAGTCCTTTAGTTGCAGTGGGGACTCTTTCTCTTGAACCAAATATGATAGTAACCTTACTTTCTATCTTATCATTAGTTGTTAGAAATCTCGAAATCCTGCTATTGAATTTTGGGAGCATGAAGGTACACATTTGGTGTATAGGAGTGCACTTCTTAACTGATGGTAGTACTAGTTACCTTTAGTTTTGGACTGTTGGTTATGGGCTTTCAACTCAGGCACAGGAGTCACCAGTACTCTACAAGATAGCGTCCTTTTTTCCCTGCAAGGATCCTCTGACAAGTCTTGCTACAAGGACCTTACACCCTGTTGTGGTTCCAACATCTGACAACAGTACTTACCAGTAAGGGTCACAAATCAGGCAGGAATGTTGAGAAGCTTTTATCTCAATTAAAAAAGCTTTCTGTTCATTTGGCTGAACCCTGTTTCTCTGGCTGTACTAACCCACCATCCTTATTCAATGTGGTAGTCAGCTAACTTTAACAGTAGGTAAGAGTCATTCCAAATAATGAAACCATTTCACTGGGTGACACAGGTCGAGCCCAGAAAATTATAATTTTCATGATAAAATTAATTATTTGGATACTTACCAAGTGTTGAAGTGGAAACCCACCCAGCCTCCCCACATCTTATTGGGTGGTCATGAAGAATTATGACGAACATAAACATTCCAGCACCATCTGGTGAGAAAACAGATGACTACAGTAACAGTCCTCGCAGGTTAGCCAAGCGTATTTTGATTTTTTTAAAATGTCGATCGCACCAGATGGCATGAAGATAAAGCTATAACAGTAGGTAGTATCCAAATAATGAATTTTATCATGAAAATTATCATTTTGTGGCTAAATCTCTGAAAGTGAATGATAGTTGTACTTGAAAGTTAGTATCTTACTTGTGGGAAATTTTGATTGTTCAAGTATAGCCCATACTATACAGATTTAGATAGTCATCAGAAACTCCAATACCAAAGGGTCTGGGAAGTTGAGGGACTACTATAATTGTCTTGTGGTGACAAAAAATATCCTATAATAGCTACATCTCTCTCAGATTTTCTGTCATAGTACAGTTTTTTGCTTTTGAGCAAGTTGTGTACTCTTCGTGATTCTCTGCATATTAGTTTTTTCTGTCTTAAAAATCAGACGATCAGACTTATGGTTTTGTTGGTGTATGAAGGTAAAAATATTTCTCATAATAGTTGTAGCCGTCTGTGATGTGGGAAATCTTCATTAACAAAAAATTTCTCTGAAAGTATGGAATTTTTAGCTTTGATGTCAGTACATCTGCAGCTCTCATTCAACCTGTTCAGAAAGGGATCAGCAAGTTGATAGAATAATACTTCTTGTTCTTTGAACAGAACCTTTCTGGCTTACAGGTGGCAGTCACCCTAGGACAAATTGTTGTTTAGTGCAGGCTAGGCTTAGTTGGAAAAGGATATTGAAATGCGAAGTTAAGAGACAGTTAATTGTAGGAACCATATGCACTGAAGTTTAACACTTCTAACAAGATAGTTTTATTTCAATAAAGCCATGCTCACATGAGTGGGGCAGAAACGAAGATGTGATGGTTTTAGATATACAAAAGAAGAGCTGTTCCAAAATGTTTATATTTGGCACTTGATTGCACACTATTTTGTTGGGAAGCTGTTAACACCTTCCCAGAGAACATTTTAAAAAGGTTTATCTTTATATGAGAACTACCTCTACAGTAAACCCCAGATTTTGGGGATGAGTCTCACCCCCTCACGAATAGCTAAAATCCACAAATACTCAAAATCCCTCTAAAAACACTTAGAACTGCCCATTTTGATAGTTCAAACACAAAAAACACCTCTAAAAATGCTTATACCTGAGTATTTTAAAAGTTTTATGACAAAAAGTGCATTTAGTCATGAAAATATGAAATAAATTAATTATTAGTGAATATTTCTCAGTGAAAAATACTGCAAATGGGCAAATTTTCCACAAATAATGTGTATGTATGTTCCATAGAGAAATACACGAATATGGAGTTTTACTGTATATATATTTGCACATTAGTTTGGTATGGTTTTAGATACTTTAGAATTTAAAACCTGTAACACCTTTTCCATTTTATTTAAATGTAACAGACTAAAGCCTCTCTAATAAAGTTGTAAAACTCGAAGAGATTTTCTAATTTTGTACATTTCTGGAATTTCCATTCAACAGAAATTGGCCATCTGCGCAGCAACTGTAATGTTTACGCTGTCACAGGATCGTCTAAATATGGATTTGGATAGGGACTCTTTAGAACTGATGCTCAATTTACTGGAATCCGATGCTGAAAGCTCATCAAATCTTTCTCCTGCTGACAAAACTATGGTAGAACAAAACAAGAGGATTCGGGAACTCTGCCGTGACATGCAGAAGAAGGGCCATGCAAAGCATCTCAATTTGGACAACATTAATGTGAGTCCTGATTTAATAGATGTATAGTTTCCATGGTATGGCATATATGCTTGTAGATTGTAAGGCTTTGTATTCTTTATATGACTTATTTCTCTATTAAAAAGTAATGTATAATCATTCTAGAGTAGGAGCATTGATTGTAGTAATCTGTTATTCGTGCTCATAATGAAGGGGGAGGTTATAAATTTCAGGAAGGCCTTTAGTATGTGAAGAAACTTTTAAGATTCACTGGACCCGTTTATTTGAAACATGTACTTATAGTACTTAGCCACAAAGAAGACTATTTGTAATATTGGAAGGGGATGGTTTTCCTTTGTTGTTTCCTTCAGTTCCAGTTAGGAAAATGAAGTGGGTAGTTTTTAGGTAAGTGGATTTCTGCACAGTGGAATTTTACCCCCCCCTTTTTTTTTTTTTTATAATTTAACTAGATATGTATTTGAAATATGTCTTTGATGTACGAGAGTTGAATGGTAAATGTTATTATAGAAACTTAATTTTTTAAAGCTGACAGTTATGATTAATACATTAATCCTGTACTTTCAGGCGGGTCATTTAGCAATGGAGACTTTGCTCAGTTTGACCTCAAAACGTGCTGGAGAATGGTTCAAAGAGGAGTTGAGAGAGCTTGGAGGAATAGAGCACCTAATACGAACAATAACGCAATGCACCCAGGTCTTCTCACCAGAACTGGAGACGTGGACGCATCCATTGTTAGAAAAGCTTACTAAGGTGGACCGTTGCCTTAAAGTTCTGGAAAATGTAAGTTTTGTGGGAATTTGTGACTGACTGGATGTACTGTTTGTAGACCTTGTGTAATTATTTTTAGGTTGCTTGTAGAATTTGGTTGTTAAGGATTTTTAATGCTTGAAATGCAATTGAGCTAGTTGTTAAGATACTGTGGTGGTGGCAGAGGCATTCATGGAAGAAGTAGAAAATTTTTGTTAACTTTTGCAGCATTTTAGGTTGTGAAATTGTTCTTGGACCACTTAGAAATAATGAATATTCCATAAATAAACAGAAAAATCTATGACGTACATGTTTATATTTTTCTGTCCAAAAAGACGCTGATACTAGTTGAGGTTCATGGCTGAGTACTTATGGAAGATTGTATTAAAAATAAGGCTGGTAATTCAGTTGAGATGGTTGTGTGCATGTGATTAAAAGGTGAGAGAAGCAGTAGTCATAATAGTGGTAAATAAGGAATGCGCTTTACAAGATGAGTTGAAGAAAAGCCATAGTAATCAAGAAGACATGGACAAGGTGGGAATATATGCAGTTTGTCTGATGGGTGGCAGATTACCTGAAACTTTAAAAGATTCTGATGATATTTTACGAAAACATTCATTACGTAATTCTCTCTAGATGATTAACTTTTATTAGTCATGATTGAAGTTGGAAAGTATTTCACCATAGACATTATACCAAATCTTTATCAGAACCTGTTGAAAGTTTTATAATTTGAGGGAGCCATTAAAAGAATGTAAGTTTTCATTCAGTCCCAGTTTTATTTTATTTTAAATATAGATGTAGCAAAAACCCAATGTAACCGTGACCATAAGGTTGTAATTGTCAGAGGTATGCCTTTTGTGAGTGACTCCCACCAAATAGAAATTTAATGGTTTTTTTACCCTCAAATTTAGTGCTGTACCGATTTATACTTAAGGAGAAGAACCTATTCCTTCAGTTGTGGTAGTTACTATCATATGTTTGATTTTTGAAAATGAAATTTAAGTGGCTACTAATTTGGTAAGTGTAGTATGCTAAGTGTTTTGGTAGAGTTTTGCAAGCTGATTGACGTACCTAGTTGATCATTGAATAGTTTGAAAAAATTTATGCTTAATTTGGTCGTGCTTCACACATTGCTCATACTGAGCCCAACCTCAAAGTCTTAATGTAACTACAGGCTTTTTACTGGCACATGATGTACTGTTCCTATTAGTCTTCAGTTCTATGCTAGTCTTCATCCTGAAGAGGCTTGTTGTTGTTGTTGTTGTGGTTCCCCAGACTCTGTTATGCCAGGAAGCCTGCACTGCGCAAGAAGGACACCACGCTTACTGGATCTGACCATAACTGTGTGGTAGTGTGGATGTTGTGTTGTTGTCTAAGGGCTGCCAAGTTAGGGCAATCTACTAAGAGATGTGTAATTGTGTGGGGACTAACTTGGCAGAGTGGACATATGTCTGTTTCAGTGTTGTCTATGCAGTGTTTAGTGATTGGTGATGACCACAGCGAAGTCGAGTCAGGTGTACTCTCTCCAATCTTGAGAGCTGTGTTTCTGTGCTGCTTATGTTGGGTGGGGGTGCCTCTATTTTGTTGTTGGGAAGGTTATTAAGTGCTTGTCTGGTGAGGTGAGTATGGATGTGCTTTTTGTTTTGTGTGTTGTTTGTGGGTGGTGGTATAGAATTCAAGATATTTGTATAGTGTCTGTGTGGTGTATTCGCTGTTTGCCTGTGTTGGAGGGTGGTCGTGAAGGTAATAGCATGGGCTGTTTGTGTTGTTTATGACTGATGCCAAGAATTGGCTTGTATGGGTCATATAGGTTACATCAGCCTAATTATGAGCATTTTGCAACTATAACCATTCCACCAATATAGCTTTATGTGCCTTATATGAAAGATTAAACGGTAGTGAAACAAAATCCAAATTTGGTGTGATTATATTAGTCAACCACATGGGTAAGTGATCCCCTCCACACCCCACTGACCTTGCATGTAACACTGCAGACTATACAAGAAGTGGCATACTTACCTACTGTTGACCTTTGTATCCAAGTGGTATATCCAGTACTGTTCTCACTCTTCTGTTATGTTTTAGACAACATGTCAGGGACATTCAGAGACCATGAAATTATGCTATAATATATGTTATTGGTGACAGTGTTTTTTAAAATACAGATATTAAAAGGCAGGGCTTAAGACAAAATCTAGATAATAAGGGTTGTGCATGTCATAACCAGCATATTTTGTTTAAAGACATGGTTAAAATGTAGGACTTGAAGTTTTGTACATAAGCAGTGAAGGTAGGGCTGAAGGCTTGTACTGTACGTAACCAATGATGAAATTGTGAGATGGATCCATAACCTCTCTTTTAACATTGGTGTTTAAATACTACTTGTTCATATGTGGACCAAACCTGGGTCTTAACATTATGGTGTTTAAATACTACTTGTTCATATGCGGACCAAACCTGGGTCTTAACATTATGATAAATTTTCTGGTGCCAGCTGGAACCGGTGAAAAAACAATAGGAATTGTTTATGCAAGGAATTGGTGGCATCTGGATCAGTCACGGGGAAGAGGGAGGAAGAAGCCAGCAACCTAATCTCAACCCTGTGACTTAGTAAGTTTCCTTATTGCCTGTGTCTCTTGGTTGTGTTTGCAGGGTACTTACTTCATTGTCAATATGTTGTAAATCAGGGTACTGTACTTACTTCATTGTCAATATGTTGTAAATGTAGTCAGTGTAGGCTTTCGTGCCGTAGCCCTAACTAGTTGTCAAGGGACATCTACACGATTGTTTGATTGTGTTCATCCAACGGATGGGTATTTTTTAAAACCTTCCAATTCTATGCATAATATTTTGGGAAACAGGTATTCAATGGGTTTTAATGGGTTCAGGGTTAAGTTATCTTTAGAGATCCAAGGTCAGATGAGAGTTTGACCTTGGCCCTAAATTTCAAACAGTATGAGATAGAATAAACATTTTCCACATATACTCTACTAATGTAGAGTGTACAGGTTATAGGTTAAATGGGAATTTTGTCTAGGTTTACTTTCAAAGGTCATACTTTATTGAAGATTTAAGGTCAGATAGGAGTTTGCCACCCTATTGTCATTATATTTCAAAAACATCATGTTTGATGAAAATTTACCTAAGACATTATTTGGAATACCCACGGCTGTATATTCAGTAACCAAAGTACTCCTTTTAACAACTCTAGTAATGCAGTATGTTGTCATTTGTGGTGTTCTCATGATTTAGCATTTAGGACGTATGGGAACCTGTGTAAATTCTGATTGGTATGTAAGTGATTTTGTTAATTTCTCTAAACAGGTTACCCACCAAAATGTTGCCAATCAAGAGTACCTGCTAAAATTTCAAAATGGGATATTCCCAGAGAAGTTGATGAGTTTGTATCGGCTTTGTCATGTGGAAGTCCCACTTTATCCTATGTCAGAAGCACACCAACACAATACAACCATTGGTGGAGTATCTACAGGACAGCTGTTGGTGCAGGCTCTGCTCACCACAGTTAAAGTGCTCATCAATCTCACACACAACCCAGGAAAGGAAGGTGAGAACTATGCAATTTTTTTGTGAGTTTCTTTGAGATAACTACAAATGGCCAACATTTACAAAGGCAGTTATTTTGGGGTACACGCTTTCCTCTAAAATATTTAGGATATAAGAATGTTTACAAAAATAAATAAAAAAAAATGTTGAAACCACACTTTCTTCCATATGCATGGATTTTTGTGTTACATTTTATAAGATAGTAGCCACAGGAAACCCTTAAATGAGTAATGTTTCTTAGTTCAAATGCCCTGCGTAGAGTGAGAAGTGAAAATGAACACATAGAATCTTTAATCCAAAATGAGGGAAACTGTATTATCATAGCAGTCTTTAGCTGCATTTTGTTAATATTTATGTGGGAGTTTCCTGGTTGTGGGAAAATTATGGTATTCAGGTTGTATTTCATAATTATCATCAAACAAAATTAGGCAAGAGTTTGAGATACAGGTAATTTTAGAGTAGTTAACGTGATTCTTTTGGACATAAATAATCTTCAAAATAAATATACTTTAATGAGTAGTGCTGCTGGACTGTTTCCTGAATTTAGACTGGTTTAACAGATTGAATTTCCCAAAAGAATTTTTGTATTAAATCACATTCATCTGCAATAAATCTCTTAGTATTGCAAATAAATTACCTATTAAAGCAGTTGAATTTCAGTTTCACATCTTTTAAGGCAGTTAAATTTTGCTAGGGGTTCTTTTATTAAGAAGCTATATCTCTGATTTTTATTAATATAACTTGTCAAGCTCTCCAACCCTAAAAATAAAAGAAAATGGAGATTAGTGCTGCAGCAAAGCAAAAACAAAAAGTTCAGTATGTAGGCATTATTGACAATCAGAATGTTCTCATTTTAAACACCATATGTTTATATACTATAGATTGAGTAAGAAAGAAAACTTGTGTTGAAAAGGATTCAAGAATTGATACTTATGTTCTGTGCATTGATTTATGGTCAACCCAATGGTAAAGGAATATGAATTGAGTTAAGTCCTCAACTTTCTCAAAGGTAGCAACAGACTTAAACAGATTGCACCCATGCCAAGTCAGAGATTTTCTTGGAAATCCTACAAATGTAAGTCTTAGTTTTGTTAGGTCACCACGCATGGAAGAAGAATTGAGACTTCAGGGCTGGCAGTTTCATAGCATGGAATTGCTCAGTAGTATAAGTCTCATACAAATTTGCCAATTCAGAGAAGGGAAAATTTCCATTATTGACTACTTTTACTTTTCTTTTCTTTCGATAGAATACCAAGGGAATTTATTGTTTTGGTGTTTTAAGAGGAAGTGCTAGAAGAGCTTGTTATGTTGGTTGTGATAATGTGTAAAAGAAGGATAGCAGTAGTAATAGCATGTGGCAAAACAGAAATGTTTGACGTTAGAGTTGGTTAACATCAATGATTGGTACTTAGCTCAATTCTGTTTGTGCTGGTTTTGTATGTATTGAGTGGAGGGATTAGGAATGAAAAATCTCTGGGAATTGTTATATTTAGATGATCCAGTGATTATGGCAGAGACTGAAGAATTGCAAAGAATGGTAAGAGTGGGGAATGATTTTTTGAAAAGGAGACAGGTGAAAGTGGCATTAATTGGAGAATTGGAAAGCTGTCTTGTTTGGTGCACCATAGCAACCTCCCTTGGGAAACATCTTTCATTGAAGTCCTGGCAGCTCCCATTTCTAAGATTATGGGTAGGTCTCACTCTCTTAGGAACCAACTAGTTAATTGTTACTTTTATATAAGTAACTTACCAAGTAATTACATAGCTATGGTTCCCTAACCTATGGCAGCTTAGAAATTCAAAATTCGCGCGGTGGCGCTGTTATCGTAAGTGTGTAGGTGATAACGTCCCGCCACCATCCGGGACTCGAGGAAACAAACCAGCGGAAAGCTCAATTTGTTTTCTGCCGGCTTCCGGTTAACATCGGAAGTTTTCACGCAGCTGCTTCTTCGCCTTTCGGCTTGGTTTTGCATGAATTTTGGTGAAGTACTCAGAATTTGTTGCCTTGTGGCTTGCTGCCATTGTTTTGAATTGTTGTTTGAGTTAACTTTAGTTTATTTAGTTAACGATGTCGGATTCCAGTTCATCTAGTATTCGCTTTTGTTCCGAGGGTTTTAGGACTAGGCTAGCTAAGCTTTCATACGATTCTCATACAAATTGCACTAAATGTAAAGGGCAAGAATGTAGTAAGGATAATACTTGCATAGAGTGTCAGGATTGGGAGGATAAGAAATGGAAAACATTGAAATCATCTAGACAAATTAGAAAGGGATAAGAAGAGGAAAGCAGCCATTAGGGCTGAAAGTAGGACTAGTGCAGAGTCCATTCCTTTGGATAATGTAGGGAATGACGGAACTATCTCCTCCAATTCCTCCTCCTTCTCCTACCCTAACTCCTCCTACTTTACCATCTGCTCCTGTTCCAGGTTTCTGTGATTCCACTCTTAGTGCCATTGCCAGCCTCGAATCTAGGTTTGATCAGAAATTTACTGTATTATCTAGTACCATTATGGAAATGGGGTCACCTATTAAATCTCTAATGGAGAAAAATGTAAGTGTTGACAGTGCAGTGAGAAGTAATAGTGCTGTGAATATTGAGGAGGTGTCTGTCCGTCCCACCAGTGCTCCTAGACGAAGGTCACTGTCCCGCTCCCCCGCACCAGGGAGAAGACATACCGGAGGTCCAAGGGAAGCTGGCGGGGTTTGCCCACGGGCAGTCACCCCCTCCGTCGAGCCTGTCGTGCGCTCCCAGGCTTCGACTAAACGCTATTGGAAAGGCGTTCCTGTGCATCGACTTTCTGATTTGGATTCTTCCAGTCCACGCCAGAAGCCATATCACTACTCCTCTTCTTTGCGCCCACTCAAGAGACATGCAAATGTTAGCGATTCTTCTCCCCTGGCTGTCAAGAGGCTCAGAGAGACTAGCCCTCAACCTTCCTGCAGCTTTCAAGTCCAGCCTGTTTCTCCTGCTTATTTCTTTGAAGACAGTCCTGAGCACTATAAGCATTCTAAGCACCCATCTTCTTCCGAGCGCCAAGCGCCCGCTGACTCGCGCCAGACTTCCACGGGTGAGCGCCTGGCGCCCGCCGACTCACGCCAGAATTCCGCCAATGAGCGCCCAGCGCCCGCCGATATTCACCAGTTTTCCGCCAATGAGCGCCTGGCACCCACTGATATTCGCCAGATTTCCGCCAATGAGTGCCCGGTGCCTGCCATCTCGCTCCAGATTTCAGCTCTGCCAACTCCCAAACTTCCAATCCCCACAACCGAATTCCTAGCTTCTTCTTTTGGAACCAATGCACCATCGTCGGCTACTCCACCTTCTTCATCGGTCCAGGAAGATTCTTTAGCCCCACTTGAGCGCCAATTGACCAAGCTTGTGGGTCTTTTGAAGAATTCTGCGTCTGCTCCAGAGTCCAAGGATAAACCATTGTCTCCTATCTCCACGCCTTTCCGCCTAGCAAATTGTTGAAGATGAGATACTCTTATTATGCCACCGGGGAAGCTCCTTCCTTGGGAGTTTCTGCCTCCTCCCAAGGCAACTTCTCTGGTCTGGTGGATTCATCCCGTAGAAAGGCTTTATTGTCGGCCAAGATAATGTTTTCATCAGCCGAACTAGACCACCTTATCAAGAATATTTATAAGGTGTTTGAGATCTTTAGTTTCCTTGATTGGGCCATCGGAGCTCTAGGGAGCAAAATTGAAGACTGCCCAGATGTAGCTGAAGATCTTGCCTCCGATTGGCTTGGAGTTATTTCATGCTCAGACAGAGCAATTAGAGATGGCTCTTTGGAACTCGCCTCACTGTTTTCTATGGGTGTCCTTATGAAGAGGGAGCTCTGGTGTTCATTCACCTCGAAAGGAGTCTCACCGACGCAGAAGTCAGCTTTACTCTTCGCTGCCTTAGACAAGTCTCACCTCTTTCCTCAAAATATAGTGAAGGATATTCTTTTAGAGCTACAGAGCAAGTCCACCTCTGACTTGTTGACTCAGTCCACTAGACGTCCTAAGGAGCCTGTGCCTTCCTCATCTAGATCATTCTCCCCTCTTCAGCCTCAACCCTTTCGTGGAGGGAGAACTACGACCCAGCCTCGACCTAGATCAAACTTCCGACCTCCTGTGAAGTCCATCAAGAGGTCTTCCTTCAAATCCAACCCCAAGAAGTAAGAAGTTAGTCCTCCGTGCCCAGGTAGGAGCCAGACTTCTACTTTTCTGGAAGGAATGGGAGAACAGAGGAGCAGACCCCTGGGTGATCAAGGTTCTCAAAGAGGGCTACTCCATTCCTTTCGTGAAGACTCCTCCCTTAACTACATCTCTTATCGCCTTGACAGCGTACTCAAAAGGTTCCACGAAGTTTTTGGCCCTCTGTCAAGAAGTCGAACTCCTTCTCTCCAAAGGAGTGGTGGAAGAAGTCCTAGAGCCCCACTCAGAAGGTTTCTACAATCGCCTTTTCGTGGTTCCGAAGGCCTCGGGGGCCTGGAGGCCCGTTCTGGATGTAAGCGCTCTGAATCTCTTCGTACTGAAGACGAGGTTTCACATGGACCGTTCACTCTGTCATGTCCTCACTACAACAGGGAGACTGGATGGTCACCCTGGATATGCAGGATGCGTACTTTCATGTTCCTGTTCATCCAGACTCTCAGAAATTTCTACGCTTCGTTTTTCAGAACAGGATACTTCAATTCCGGGCCCTATGCTTCGGTTTATCGACGGCTCCTCAAGTTTTCACCCAAATCCTTGCTCCCCTGGGGAATTGGCTTCACCTTCTGGGAATCAACATCAACTTATATCTAGATGATTGGCTTCTCCGCTCGTCGTCAAAGGAAAAGTGCGCGGAGGACTTGAAAAGAACTCTTTGCCTGACACAGGAGTTAGGCATCCTCATAAACAAGAAGAAATCCCTTCTGATTCCATCTCAGGAGATTCCCTATTTAGGGATGATACTGAACTCTCAGGCTTTTCAGGCTTTTCTGTCGCCCAAAAGAGTCGCGAACTGCCTTCAGACTGTCAGTCAGTTCCTTGCTCTTCCTTCCTGCTCGGCAGTGCAGTGGATGAGTCTTCTGGGGACCCTTGCTTCAGTAGAGCAGTTTGTAAATCTAGGCAAACTGCACATGAGACCATTACAGTTTTTCCTCAAAGCGAATTGGTGCAGGAAAACCCAACCAGACTTTAATCTTCCAGATTATGTCGGAAATCAGAGAGGATCTTCAGTGGTGGTCGTGCGGAAAAAGACTTGGGGAAGGGAAGTCTCTTCTCCCAGTACATCCAGACCCTCAATTTTATTCAGATGCCTCCGACCTAGGCTGGGGCGCGCTTCTGGAAGGTCGGGAAGTCTCTGGAACTTGGACTACAGAACAAAAGAATGCTCACATTAACATAAAGGAACTGCGAGCGATTCACTTGGGCCTTCTATACTTCTCGGATCTGGTCCACGGCAAGAAGATTGTAGTACACGCGGACAACATCACAGCTCTTGCATATATTCGCAAACGGGGGCACTCATTCCTTTTCCCTGTACGAGACAGCAAAGGATCTCCTGTGGGCGGAAGAGAATAGTCACTCTCTTGTCACCCGGTTCATTCAAGGGAAGATGAACGTGATTGCGGATGAATTAAGTCGCCTCAAACAGGTCCTTCCGACCGAATGGACCTGGAATCCAGTAGTCTGCGACAACCTTTGGAAACTGTGAGGCAAACCCACAGTGGATCTTTTTGCGACGTCAAGAAACCACCGTCTGTCCCTCTTTTGCTCTCCGGTCCCGGATCCTCTAGCATGGAGCACAGATGCAGTACTTTTGGATTGGACAAGCTTATATGTGTACACCTTCCCTCCCTTCGGAATGATCAGGGAAGTAATCAACAAGCTGTCAACGCATCAGAACACCTACATGACCCTCGTAGCCCCATTTGGGCCGAACAAGGAGTGGTTTCCAGACTTGATTTGCCTTCTGGTAGACTACCCAAGACTACTTCCACAAAAACAGTCTCTGCTCAGACAACCCCACTTTCTCAGATTCCACCAAAGATTGTCCGCTCTGGCTCTGACAGCCTTCAGACTGTCAAGCACCTTGTCAGAGCAAAAGGATTTTTAAGACAAGCTGCAGAGGCAATTGCGAAATGCAGACGAGCTTCTTCTATAAAGCTCTACCAATCAAAATGGACAGTCTTCAGAAGGTGGTGCAGCCACCACAACGTCTCTTCTTCTGAAACATCTATAAGCCAAATAGCCGATTTTTTAATTTTTCTAAAGTCCATCAAGAAACTATCGACCTCTGCCATCAAAGGGTATAGGTCGATGCTCAGCTCAGTTTTTAAGCACAGAGGAATGGACATATCTTCTAATCAAGATATCACCGACCTGATCAAATCCTTTAATACGTCCAAAAAAGATAGTTCTATCAACGTCTCTTGGAACTTAGACGCACTGAAGTGGCTCTCAGGTCCTCAGTTCGAATCTCTTCGTTCCGTTTCCCTCAGGAATCTCACGAAAAAGACTCTCTTTTCAATGGCTCTCGCTACTGCCAAACGTGTTAGCGAATTACAAGCAATAGACAAAAGAGTAGGCTTTACACAAGGAGACACAGTCTGCTCCTTTTCTCTTGGTTTCCTAACAAAGAACGAGGACCCTTCTAAACCCTGGCCTAGGTCCTTCGTCATCAAGAACCTTATGGATATATTAGGAACTGAGGAAGAAGAAAGACTCCTTTGCCCAGTGAGGTCCCTCAGGTACTATCTTCAGAGGACGGAGAAGATTCGAGGACCTTCGAGCAACCTCTGGTGCTCCGTTAAAAACCCAGTTCGCCCGCTCTCCAAAAATGCCATATCCTTTTTTCTGAGAGAATTAATATTAGAAGCCCTCGCTCAGATCCAGGAAGAAGCTTTTCCTCTACTTAAGGTTAAAGCTCACGAAATTAGGGCAGTAGCAACTTCCCTCACCTTTAAACACAACTTGTCTTTTTCTTCAATCCTACAGTCAACGTTCTGGAGATGCAAGTCCATATTCGCCTCTCACTACCTCAAGGACATAGAAACTGTTTTTGAAAATTGTAGCACTTTAGGACCTTTATCTGTGGCTGGCATGGTGCTGGGAGAGGAAGCATGAGGAATCTATCTGTTCCTTTGCTATCCACTCGCCTTGACTTAAGGTTTTGAGTCGTTGGGAAGCCTGGGGGTACATTGTACCTGGAGTACCCACCAGTTCGTACTTTATCTTTGATAACGGTTGGGTGTTATGGTTTTATTCTGTGGTGTAGGTGACAGTGTTTCCATTTTGTGTTCTGGTCTTCGCCCAGGGCAAGGGCATCTTTTAAAACTTTGTCAGCATACGGTGTACTTCCTCCGCTGCAAAGTTTCCTTCTAATGTAGTGGCGACTCTTGGCTATGCTGCCACGTCCACTACAAGTTGAGAGAAGCGCCGACCAGAGGCAGTACCGTCCTGCAGCAGCTCTCTCAACAGGTAAGGAAACAGCAAACATTTATTCATTGTTAGCGACCTTTCTGGTCCAAATTCATTACTTTCTTAATGTTTAGGAGTAGAATATGTCCATGCTCTTTCCCACCTCCTTTCAATGTGGAATCAGCTATGTAATTACTTGGTAAGTTACTTATATAAAAATGACATTTTTATGATAAAATAAAGTTTTATATATACTTACCAAGTAATTACATGATCGGAGCCGGCCCTCCTCCCCTTGCACGGACATAAGAGCATAAAACAAATTGAGCGTTCCGCTGGTTTGTTTCCTTGAGTCCCGGATGGTGGCAGGACGTTATCACCTACACACTTACGATAACAGCGCCACCGCGCAAATTTTGAATTTCTAAGCTGCCGTAGGTTAGGGAACCATAGCTATGTAATTACTTGGTAGGTAAAACTTTATTTTATCATAAAAATGTCACGTTTGTTTTGGCCTTCGTTCTCCACTCAAGAGAATAATAGACAAGGGAGGAAAATGTTAGAGACCATAAAAAGATAGGACTACAGTGAAGTAGAATTAAATACGTGAACCCTCGATGGGTGTAGGGCTTGTATAACAATATATGTAAAGATGATAATTCTTTGAAGTAAAGGACTGCCTTTATTACCTATGGGTATAAAAGTGAACTTAGGAAGCTTTGTACAGTATGATATTGCACCTTTAGTAAACTTAGACTTTGCAATGTAGTTTTTTATTTTAAATATCCTTAAAAAACTTAGAAGCTAAATAAGATATATGTAGCAGTTATGTTTATTTTGCATTCCCAAATTAACCTTGAACTATTACCTGGTCCAAACTCCAGGTTTACATATATCATTTTTGTGTTTTGATAGTTTTGTTAATGTTCTTGGTATATTTAATTGAAATGAATTAATTTGCTTCTTGTATTTTCACTGTTTTGAGCCTTCTAAATCTGGATCATTTTAAATATGCATATGTCTATACTATACAATATGTACATACATACATACATATAAAATTAGTAACTTAATAGATGATTGGAATTGAAAGGTAGGTTCTTTTTTGTAATTTATTCATTGCTCAGACGAGTGCTTAGAAAAAGCATAATCTTCAGAATTTATTTCTTTGGCAGCCCTTGGTAGCCAGCTTTTGGGCCATCAAAAGGAGATCTACGATATCACCTTATATTGCTTGCTCATCATGCCAAGATATCTGTCACATGATATTAGATTTGAACTAATTATCCTGGTAAGTATATTTTTTTCATGGTCTCAGCCATCTCCTACAATGATATTTCAAAAATCCTTTCCAAAAAGTTGAGATTTTGTTATAAGGCTTAACTTCTTAGGACTATTTTTTCGCTTATTTTTTATTGGAAAAAAGTGGTAAGGCAAGGTTACGTCTTATTTGAATTAAACTGAAATTTTGCAAGTTAACAAGTGAACAAATTGTTTTCCAGGTATTTTTTTTTAATTTACTACTTAGTTTTGAGTATGAAAGCAACTGGTAATAATGGGTTGTATGGTATAATCTGACCCCTAAGGGGTACAGAAGTATCTTAACTGTAAATGAGTGTGAGAAATTTTGATTTGTCATCAGTAGTTGCAGTTGAATTTTTTCCATTCCAGGCGTGCAGTCTTCTTTTGAATTTGGTGGAGCACAGTAAAAACAACAGAGTAATCTTGATGAAAACGAAAGCTCCAGACTTCCTTGATACAGATAGCAATGATATATTTAAATGTAAGTGTTTTATATTGCTGCCCAGTGGTAACAGCATTTCTTTTCCATAAACTTCATAGTCCATTCTCTGTATCCAGTATGTGATAATGTAATTTTTTGTCTTAACAAAATTTTTTACTTAAAGACTTGAGGTATAATTCTTGCATTATTGAGAGTTGAAGATTTGAATTATAATTATCTTTAAATGTGGAAACCCCTGTTATATCTAATTGCTTTAAGGAAATTACAAATGAAGTTGCAACATTCATTTCTATATGAGAACTTCATCTTCCTTGGCTATTGCATGAGTTATAAGTATATGTTTATCTTTTCTATTCCTCAACTATGTAAGGGGTACCACTTGCATTGTGCCTGCAAGGCATATTGCCATTGATACAAAAGGGTCCTTTGCAGCTTCTCTTAGGCTTCAGCTTCCTGTCTTTTATTTTTCATCTCTTCCCTTTGCTGTTTCTACTTAGCTATTTTGCTTCTTTAGCTTTTCACCAACATTCACTCTCACCTCTGGGACAATCTCTTCATTTAACCCCATGAAAGTAGAATGCAACTCTGTGGTCTTGTTAAGCTAGAAAGTTGCATTTCTACTGATTTATAAAAGCAGTGCTACTTTCAAATAATTATAAAAGCAATGCTACTTTTCAGATAATGTAAATTGAAATAATGTAAAGGCCCACACTATACCCTGATTGCATTGTCTCCCCTCTTGTATAGGAAGTGCTGTTAAGTTGTCATAATAAATGGAATAAGTCAGTTGTTTCTATTGAATAATAGAGGCAGTTGCAGATTTATGAGCAATATTATGTAATTAGCATTAAAAAATGCCAAAGATGATTGTTCTGATACTGTGCTATGGAAGCAATTAGAGCAAGTGGCCTGAAAATTTGTTACAGAGAGAATGAGTATTTCATATAAATTCCAATATTGAGATGCATATGGTTAAATATGCAGGGTCCATGCTTTTATGTATATTAAAGATTGGTGGTGATGTTGGAGCAGCCAAAGGGGCATCTATTGAAGTCAGATAAAACTGCCATTTTTAGAAATTATGATTAGTAACAGTCATAGTTGCCAACTTGAGAACCTAAAAATATGGTACTGAAGTTATAAAGCATATTAAACACCTATTATTATTATTATTATTATTATTATTATTCAAAAGAGGAAACCTATTCATATGGAACACTCCCACAGAGACCATTGACTTGAAATTCAAGCTTTCAAAGAGTATGGTGTTCATTAGGAAGAAGTAAGAGGAGGTAAAGAGAAATACTTGAAGAATAGATCCCACTTACTAAAAAAAGAAAAAAAAGTAAGTTAACAAATAGATAAAAATGTATTAAAATGCAAGGAGAATAGTATTATTGTAGAATGCATTGCATATTCACTTGAACTTCTGAAGTTCCAGTTGCATAACACCCTCTGGAAGTCTGTTCCACAGTCCAACTGTGAGGAATAAAGGACCTCTGGAACTTAGAAGTTTGACAGCGAGGCACATTTACTGCACGTTGGTGCTGCTGTTCAGTGAATCTGGTTGCCGAGAAGAAGTTTGACAGCGAGGCACATTTACTGAACGTTGGTGCTGCTGTTCAGTGAATCTGGTTGCTCTCGGCAGGTTAAAGGGGATCAGGGATCAGTTGTCAGTGTGAAAGATCTCTGTTGAAATACAACTTACGAAAAAGTGACAAACAACAGACCATCTGTCGATGGTCCAAGTCATAACTGCTACTATTAGGAAATGGAAACCTACCACCATGAACCACTCTGTCTAAAAGAGAAAATCTCTGGCAGAAGCAGACATCCACACCAGACAACAGTAGTGGTTAATCAGTAAAAAGGAACTTTTATTTTCTGTTACTGGAATTGGACTCTGTCTTTGGATATTTGATAGGCGCCCTACATAAATAAGTTACTGTATGTAGTGAATGCAATATATTGTTTGATGTGAATATCTGAATTGCAGTCAATCAGTAACAAATTATGATCGTATCCTGATGAGAAGTTTTTTTTTTTATTAAACTTTTTCCAATTTAACTTTGTATAGGGCCACTGTATAAGAAGTGCAAATTTTTAATGGTCCTCTTTGAGTGGGTACCACTTAACAGCCTTTACTAGATTTCAGGATATTGCTTGGGGATCTTGGTGAACAATAAATGGAAAAAATAGCAGGGCTGTCATAAGTTTATCTTTTTCAAGTATGGATGGTGGTTGTGTTATCTTTGTTAAGTATGTGTTGTGATTTTCTCAGAATTGTGTCATTCTGAGCAGATCTTAAATTCTCTCTCTTTTTTTTTTCAATCAGATTATAAGAGGTTAGGTAGTAAACTTGAGTAGTTGTATCAAAATTTGTCTGAAGCTCTCAACAATTATTTTTCAGCTGTGGGAGAAAGGAAGGGAGCTATGCAAGCTTTGGTGGAATTGTTTTATCGTAGTGAGGCAAGTGCACGCCAGCAAGAAGCACACACAGATGAAATTATTGATCATGATCTAGCAAAGAAGCAACAGGAAGATGAGAAAAAGGATGATGAGATCGAGGAGACTGTAGCTAGATGTAATTAATCTTTTATAATTTAAGTGGTTTGGATAATAAAGGAAGGTTTTTGAAATTTTTAATGTTGCTGGACATTTATTAAATTCTGTGTTATACTGATTGGACCCAAAAGATTATATACTGTACAATAATTTGGAATTTTATGGTTATCTTGAGATTATTTTTGATGTGCAGAACTTTGAGTTTTACTCCCTTAAAGAATAATGTGTTTTTGGATCAAATCCTTCATAAATCATTTTCTTCTTCCAGTGCTACAAAAAGCTGGTCACCACATGGAAGATACGCTAATAGCAGCTTACACAGCTTTGCTTACTGGTTATTGTATCATGGATGATGAGGTAATTTTTCTTATTGAGTAGGTTTATGTGGTATAAATATACAGTATACTCATATTTTCTGTACTAACGTGTTCATCTCTTATGAGGTGTATGATTTTGTTTATGTAATTGTTGTCATCAGAGTTTTTTTAATTGTCCTTTGCTAATGTTGCTGGAAATTTTGTATAAAGATTTTCCGTCAGACTATGTACCTTGTAGGTGGTACTGATATTTCTGTATTCTTGATTACTTATTCATTGTTCAAAATTAATCACTCTCATTGTGTCATTAATTAGTACTAAGGCTGTAAAACCTCTCACAGGACCGGGAAGCAGAGATAAGGGCCATGCTTCCAGATTCCAAGTTTACCTTGATGGTAACAGTTCTTAGAAAATTTTTGAGGTTTATGGATCTGACAGCAACGGTATGTATTCCTTGGTGTTTTTCTTTTAGTTTATTCCTGTGTCATCTGTGATTTTATCATGGTAAATATTTGATGCATAGGGCTGTAGCCTAGCTTATTCACCACCAAGTGATTGGCTTGAAGTATCATTTAGAAATTTTAAGGCCTTTAGAGAATAAGACAGTATGAATATGCCACTTGAAATGTAGCTTGTAAGGCAAAAAAAAAAAAAAAAAAATGCTGAAGAGATCTTGCAGAGTCTTTAGTACCATCTACTTAATATTATTGCTTTATATAATGACAATAACAGAGTAGATGTTACCTAAGATTCTTTGTTGAATCATTTGGCATTGCTGTTACCCTTCTCTTCCATTCCCTGTGGTCTCTTCCCGCCATCCTGTCCTTCTCAGTGATCTGATTAAACTGTTTTTTGATATAAGTAACTTACCAAGTAATTACATAGTTACTAACTCACACGCCAGCCTTTTATTTAAAAAATTGTGGTAGCACTTCGATTGTTTAGTATAGGTGACAAGCCCCGCCCACTAACGGGAGTACTGGAAAAGACTTAGCAGATAAGCTCATTCTGTTTCTGCCCATCTCAAATAAACATTGGGGGTTTGCAGCAGCTTTTGTTCATTGATTTTTGGTTGAATAACTGGATTTTGGTGAAGTAGTATCGCTTATTTTTAGTAGCCTTCAAACTTTGATAGCTTTCAGGATAAATTTTTTTAGTTTTTGTTATTATTATGTCTGATTCAAGTTCATCTAGTTTTCACTACTGTAGTGAAGGTTGCAAAACCAGTTTGATCAAATCTTCATATGACTAAGGAGAGAAATTGTGCTGAATGTAATGATTTGGCTGAGTGCCCAGCGCCAGAAGAGCATAAGTGGAAGGTACTTAAATCTTACCTAGACAAGTAAAGGACTGGAAGAAGAATGTGGCCTCTAGATCCCAGAAACATGCTTCACCTAGCCTAGAATCTATTCCTAAGCCTAGGTTTGAAGGTAGCCCGGCAATTCTTTCTTCCCCCCTTCCTGCTTTTTCTCCTGCTACTTGCCCTCCTACTTTTAATCCACCTACTCCTGCACCTGGCTCCCTTGCTTCCAACCTTTGCCATTGCCAGTCTTGAGTCTAGGTTTGACAAGGAATTTAACCTAGAAGTGGAGGAGGTGGCTACTCATCCCGCTTGTTTTCTTAGACAAAGGTCACTGTCCTGCTCCTCCGAACCTGGGAGAAGACATACCAGAAGTCCAAGGGAGGCCGGTGGAGTTGGCCCACAGGTAGCTGCCCCTTCAGTCAAACCTGTTGCACGTTCCCGGGTATCGGCAGACAGCCACTGGTAAGGTGTCTTGACAGGATACAATGTTGTGCAGGTGGAGGAGGTGGCTTCTCGTCCTGCCAGTTCCTGTAGACGAAGGTCTCTGTCCTGCTCCCCTGAGCCTGGGAGAAGACATACTAGAAGTCCAAGGGAGACAGGAGGGGTTTGCCCACGGGTAGCTTCCCCCTCAGCCGAGCCTGTTGCGCGTTCTCAGGTATTGGCAGACAGCCACTGGAAAGGCGTCTTGATGGATGTGCACCAGTTATTATCCAGTTCTAAGGTTTCTAAGGTTTCCAGCCTGACAGGAGGCACCGCAAGTGCTATCTTGTTGCAACTCTACCTCGGAGGAGGCAGGCACATGATGTTGCACGCCATTCTCCACTGCCTTTTAAGCAGTATAAGGAGGCGAATCTCAGCCCAGCCTTCCTGTAGCTTCGCTGTGGATCCCTCTGTCTGCCTCAGTCCGACATCCACTCCCTCCGTGACAGGCCAGAGGCCTTCTCTCCTGAGTGCCTGCTTCCGAGTCTCATAGCCTATGCACCTTTCCTTCAATATTTGCTGATGAGCATTCCTACCTTTTTTGGCACCAGCTGCCCCAGCCTAGCCTGCCTTGTCCTTCCTGATGAAGAGCCATCCAGATGACAGATCTAGGCTCCCCACAATGGTGCTTTTATTATCTTCAAGGAAGGCACTCAAGGAGATTGAAGATGGCTTTCTGCCAGGAGGGAGCAAGGTCAGGCTTCCTTCGCCTTTCCTCCCTCCTGCTTAGTCCGTAGGAGGTATCTTTTCCTACGCCACCGGGTAAGCTCCTTCCCAAAGCTCAGTGTTTTTGTCAGCAGAACTTGACCACTGTATCAAAGACCTCTTCGAAGTGTTTGAAGTTTTCAGTTTCTTGGACTGGACGGTGAGAGCGCTAGCCAAGAAGATTGGTGATTGCAATGATTTAGTAGGAGAGATCACCTCGGCCTGGGTAGGACTCCGTTCTTGTACGGACAAGGCCATCAGGGATGGCTCTCTTGAACTTGTGACTCTTTTCTCTCTGGGGTTTTGAAGAAAAGAGAATTATGGTGCTCCCTTACACTAAAGGAGTCTCTCAGACCCAGAAGTCGGACATTCAAAAAAAATCAACCCAGGATCTTCTGGCTCTTCTTCCAAACGCCCTAAGGATCCGTCTGCTTATGTTCCTAAGATGGTCTCTCCTCTCCAGCAACATCCCTTTCATGGGAATAAGCACAAGTCACAGAATAGGACCCGCTCCAATGCTCTCAGCCAGAACTATCAATAGGAGCTCAACCAAGTCCTTTCCTGAGAAATGAGGAAGAAGTCCTCCATGCACAACTGGGAGTCAGACTTGAGTTTTGGGAGAAGTGTAGTATTAGAGGGGCTGAACAGTGGATTGTCAAGGTTCTGAGGGAAGGCTACTCCATTCCGTTATGGAGAGCCCCCCCTTTAGTCATTTCTTCCATCGCATTGACGGCCTACTCAAGAGGCTTGGAGAATCATTCAACCCTTTTCAAGGAGGTCTCCTCTCTCCTAAAGAGAGCTATAGAAGTCAAGGACATCAACTCAGAGGGCTTCTACAACCATCTGTTTGTGGTCCCCAAATGATTGGGGGTTGAAGACCAGTCCTCACCATAAGCGCCCTCAATCTCTTCGTCCAGAAGATCAAGTTCAAGATGGAGATGAACCAGGCCACTTGAGTCCTCTCTCCTCTAGCAGATGGCTTCATTTAATAGTCATAAACATCAGTCTATATCTGGATGATTGGCCTCTTCAGTCCCCTTCGAGGGAATAGTGCACGAAGGACTTTTAACAAGATTCTTCTCAGGAACTGGGTATTATCAACCTTCAGAAGTCCCAGTTGGCCCCGTCACAAGAGATCCGCTATTTGGGGAGTAGTTTCAACTCTCGGACTTTTCTGGCTTTTCCGTCTGCCAAGAGAATTGCCAGCTGCCTTCAGACAGTCCACAAGTTTTTAGCCCTTTCAACTTGCTCAGCCCATCAGTGGATGACCCTACTGCGGGCTGTCATCCGTCAAGACATTCATCAAGTTAGGCAAACTTCATATGAGAGTTTGCAATTCTACCTCAAGGCCAACTGGGACAGGGAAACACAGTCAGACACCACGCATTTCCCATAAACCCAGAGGTCAAGTTGGACCTGCAGTGGTGGCTGTCCGACCAAAGACTTTCGTAAGGAAAGTTCCTTCATCCTCTGAGCCCGGACCTAGACTTCTATTCAGGAGCCTCGGATCTAGGCTGGGGAGTCCTCTTGGGGAACCGGGAAGTTTCTGGGACTTGGTTGCCGGAAGAGCAGAACCTTCACATCAACATCAGAGAGCTGAAAGCAGTTCACTTAGGGCTTCAGTGCTTCTCGACCCTAGTTCACAAGACTCTGGTATTCCATTCAGACAATTCCACAGCCCTAATGTACATACGAAAGAAAGGCGGCACTCACTCATTTTCTCTCTGCCAGACATCAAGAAACCTTCTGCTCGGGGCAGATCAAAATCAAGTGCTAGTCACACGATTTATTAAGGGAAACTAAATGTTCTGGCAGATGAACTGAGCCGTCAAAAGCAGGTCCTTCCCACTGAGTGGATCTTGGATCCCCTGGTGTGTCAGAGTCTGTGGAACCTGTGGGGTAGGCCGACATTGGACCTGTTTGTTACCTCAAGGAACCATCACCTTCCTCTCTTTTCCAGCCCCAGACCCTCCAGCATGGGCAACAGATGCCATGCTGCAAGATTGGTCCTACTTGGACCTATACGCCTTTCCTTTCTTCAAGATGGTCAGGGAAGTGCTGAACAAGTCATGGGCTCATTGCAACGTTACGATGACCGTCATAGCCCCTTTCTGGCAGCAAAAACCATGTCTTCTCAGACTACCTCACTTCAAGAGATACCACCAAGGGTTATCAAGACATGCTGCAAAGGCTATTGCAAGATGTAGGCGTCGATATTCTAGCCACATTACCAGGCTAAGTGGGCGATTTTCTGAAGCTGGTGTCAGACACAACGTCTCTTCTTCTGAGACATCCATGACCCAAATTGCGGATTTTCTCCTTTATCTGAGGAGATCTAGGAATCTCGTCCTCCACCATTAAAGGGTATCGAGCTGTGCTTAGATCTGTGTTTAAACGCAAGGCTGGATCTTTCATCAAACCCAGATCTTAACGACTTCATCAAGTCCTTTGATATGTCCAAGCATAGGAAGGAAGTTCCGGTTTCCTGGAACCTGGACGTAGTGTGGAAATGGGTAACAGGTCCCTCTTGTGAGCCCCTAGATTCCTCTTCTCGGAGAAAACTTACCCGGAAGACAGCTACTGCTAACTTATTAGCGAGATCCAAGCCATCGTAAAAAGGTAGGTTTTTTCACAAGGAGACACAGTTTGCTCCTTTACCCTCGGAGTTTAGCCAAAACAAGGACCCATCCAAGGCCTAGCCCCGTTGTTTCTCCATTAAGAACTTAACGGACATCCTTGGCTCTGAGGAAGAGTTCTTTGTCCAGCTAGGGCTTTAAGGTATTACTTGAGCAGGACCAAGGTGATCAGAGGGCCATCCAGTAACCTCGGGTGTTCTGTCATGAACCCGTCTTGCCCTCTGACTAAGAACACATTACGAGGCGCACTCCCTGATTCAGGAGGACATTTTGCCTACTTTTAAAATGACAATCCACTGTGGATGGGTTGTGGTGTTTTCAGCATAGGTGTCAGCGTTGTCTGGTTGTTTTTTATATTGGTATTGCACCCAGGGCAAGGATACTTGGGTATGCTTTGCCAGCGATCAGGCCTATCCTCTGCTGCAAGGCTCCCACTTAAGTAGAGGCAACCCATGGCTCAGCTGCCACACCACTACAGGTTAAGATGAGCACCAACCAGAGGCAGCATTCACCTGCAGTAACTCTCTTACCAGGTAAGGAAAGACAAGCATTGTTTCAATGCTAGCAGATTTTCTATTTCAAAGTCATTACCTTGCTTTAATGTTTTTGAATAAAATATGTCCATGTGTCCCACCCCATTTAATGTGGGATTCAGCTATGTAATGACATTTTCATAATAAAATTAAGTTATATATACTTACCAAGTAATTACAGAATTGGAGCCCACCCTCCTCCCCTCTCATGCCTCTCATGGACATAAGGGCACAAACAGAATGAGGTTATTTGCTAAGTCGTTTCCAGTACTCGTTAGTGGGCAGGGCTTGTCACCTGCACTAGACAATTGAAGTGCTACCGCGATTTTTTAAATAAAATGCTGCCATGTGAGCTAGAAACTATAGCTATGTAATTACTTGGTAAGTACAGTATATATGAAACTTAATTTTATTATAAAAAATGTCATTTTTATAATAATAATGTACCTGTCCAATTACTCCAAATTTACCTGCACTAATTTTATTTTCATATGTGCACAAATCCCATGAGGGTATGTTAATGTGACTTGGTTGTCATGTTTAGCAGTTTTATGATGATGGCAACAGAGTCAGCCTCACACTTCCCTACGATACAAAGGCAGAAAACACAATTCAAATGAGACCATCATTGATGACACTAATGCTAACATTAAGCTTTAGTCATTTTAGTAATGCTTTGTTCGCCATGTTATAACCCAGCACAGTCATGACTAATCTCAAAATCTGTTGTATCGTTGTTCAGCTTACTAGTGTTAGGTTATTTTTAGAGTATTTGAAAAGTTTGCTAATATCATTCATTTGCTCATAAATTGATGCTTTGAGTTACATTCAGTGTGGGGAAGTAACTGAAATATGCTTGAGTTAGGAAATGAAGGCTCTGTTCCATCATGAGTTTTGTTTACTAATATTTTAGAGCTAGTTTGCAAAATATGAATTCTTCCATTTTAGGGAAATAAAGCCTATCTATCATAATTTTTGTTAATAGAGTAAAAAAATACTTGAGTGGGGGATCTAGGGAGATGAAATTGTGAGAAGAGAAAGTTTATTCATTCTAGCCACATTATGGGAGATGTACAGGATTGACACTGCAAAAAAAAATGGAGTAATGTTGCCTGCTTGAAGTTGAATGCTATTTTCATCACATCATGTTCACATTGGTAAAGGTAGTTTATAATAGTCAAATTTTAAATATCTTTGAGTGATTAGTTGTATTGTTAATTCTCATTATTATTATTATTATTATTATTATTATTATTATTATTAGACAGTAGTTTAACTGGACTACTAAGTCAGATGGTAAATTTAGAGGCTGGCTGGAAGCACTGTGTTTTTGTGAAAAAGCTTTATTCACTCAACCCAATCAGTAGTAATGTCTTTTGCGTGTGTGTGTCCAAAATGTCAGGTTTCCATATACTGTATGTCATCTTGTCAGGTAGGAGGAAGTAAGTCCTGCTATCATTTGCCATATAGATTCTTGGTTTGTCTCAATTGCAAGTGAATTCAGTATTCTCTATTCTCAAATAAAACTGGTGAATCTGGAAGTTTGGGACATAAAGGTATTTATGGTATATGATTGGTGATGTGATGAAACAAAATTTGTTCTTAAGTATGGCAGGAATCAGAATGGGGACAGATATGAACAGTAGAGAGAAAGCAGTGCAGTCAGGAAGGGATGTGATTGGCGTCTAGTAATACCCACAGTGTATTGCCTAGCAGACTTTTTAAACAGTGCTTCCATTATGTGGTGTTGTTAAGTAACAAGGCTCTTGATAAGGTTAATTTTTTATGTTGAATGTAGAATGCCTTTTTATTTATTATTGTTTTTCCTCTCCCAAGACGAGTCTCCTGCGGAGTTTGAAACCAACGGAGAAAGTTGTCAAATATATGGAGAAATTAGATGTAACCCCAGAAGATGAGGCAGAAGCTGAGAAAAAGAAGCAGCAGCAAGAGGAGGAGGAATCCGAAGGCTATGCTTTTGGTTTCTAGTTTACATGTTAAAAATGGAAAGAGAGTGTATTTAATTTGCAGTACATAAAGAGTACATTATGTATAAATATTTGTTGAGTTAGAAAGATATTAGTGATTGTATCCATAAATAAATTTTGTATAATTGATTTTTTGCTAGTATGTACCAAATGGAATGTGAAAATTGAACATTTTTGAGAGTTGTCCAAAGAAATGTACATACCACAGAGTTGTTTTGAACTTTGGGAGAGAAAACCCCTCTTTCTCATTGGAATATTTTCCTTATCTTCTTTCTCCTGCACGATGTGCGGCGCCAAGAGTACAATTCGCATTTTCTGACACAGTAGTGCAATAGATGCCGCAGTTCTTGATTTTTCCTTTTTCTTTTTTTACCCCTCCTTTTCTAGCCATGTTGTAACTGGCAAACCCAAACCAAAGAGGCAGCACTAGGTTAATCCCCTCAGCACTTCATAGTTCCCCCATTTTTTGTGTTGTCGTAGGGGGAGCTGGTGCAGCAAACAGCAAGAACCCCCAAATTGGAGAGGCTTTTAACTGGTGAAGGGGGAGTGTATAGTTTAGAAGAGGAAAAAATAAAATACTTTTACAGTTTTGAAAACTACAGAGATGAGGACCCTATTTTCATTGTATTATAGATGTGTCTTTTATGCTACAGTGGATGGAGATGTATGAGAGTCTAGTTTTCCTTTTAGGGTTCAACAAATCTTAGCATACACAAGTAGCAGTTGTGCTGTGGTGTTAAGAAGTGTTTGCTCTCCACTACCAGTGACCTGATTCTATTATTTTTTTGTTTTTCTTTTATGATGGTTATGATTGTACAGTATATTTGCATAATGATAATTCTTTTATTTCTCTTACACGTCTGATAGGAGTGTGTGTGGTAAAAATTTAAAGTTCCACAAGTAGTTTTTTCTATTTTGTGATGAGGTTCCATAGCATGACTAATTCCTTTTTATATATATATAAAAGAACCTCAACAGATCTCAATTTCACATTAGATTAAATTTTCCTGAAGAGGATGCATCTGAGAGCGCAAGAGAGAGAAAGGTGAGATGTTGAGCACGTTTGTACAATCTACTACAGTATATGCTTGTTGGGGAAGTTCATTCACAATTAAAATTCATTTTGTTTTTCAATTCTCATGTCATTGATCACATAATTCAGTTAATTTATTTTTAATTTTTAAGTTAGCATATACATTCATAAGATTATTTTTTTCGTATGAGCAAGAACACATATTCCATTAAAGTACTGAGAGAAATAGTTTTTTTTATTAACCTGCACTGTTATAAAATGATTAGTAAAAATTGGTTTCACAGTATTTCATACAGTGGTGTCTAAGGAAATAAGTATTAACTTGTCAATTAACTTAACCAATTTTGCATGCGTTAATAAATTCAGCAAATATTAATGAAAAATACATAGGTGATGTCACAACCTTGTTTTACATGGAAACTGACAAGTACAGTAATTAAGGTTGCCATTGGACTATTGTAGATTGTATTTGTTTGCCATTTGAACTCAACGGATCCCAAACACCACCAAAAGTTGTATGTGTTATTATTTTTGAGCTCTCAATGCAAAGGATATGAAGAATTGATCATCAGTGTATGTACTTCAAGTAAGCTTCAACATGATTTCAGGATTTCAGTAGCTTGCAAGAGCAGTACCAAAATGGAAGTGCCTCCAGTAAAAGGTAAATAGAGGAGATGTGCTATTGAGAAAGTTAAAAAACAGAAGGTGAGTTGTGAGGGAATAATTGGGTCATCCCAGTTTAGATCAGTTGTAATTTTAAAGGTACCAGGTCAAGTCTGCCCACTATGGACTAAAAGTTCCAGTAAAAATCTTCCAAGTTAAATTTGATGAAATGAGTATTACAGTAGTTCAGTTATGATATCTGTTCCTTCATCTTGGACATAGGTTCTCCCATGTGTACTTTGCTCTTGTTCCATTTTTCATAAATTTCTTTAATGCAGTGCGAGTTTACATTGGTGAAATTGACACACGATGTATAATCAGTTCTTATGTCCAATTTATCTTAAACTTCCTTGAAAGTGTGAGTAAGCTTATAGGAAGTCAGATTTGGCTGTGATCATCAGCATATTTTGGATCAGAATTACAATCACATCCTGACTTAGAAAAATTATGAGAAACTAAAAACAATTTGATGGCCATGTAACAAGGCATACCCTTTGGACTGTGGTTAGTGGCAGGGATTTGCATCATACTGGAGGATTTACTTACATAAATTATATAAAATATTTTTTATTACCATTTGATTATGACTCGTAGGGGGTTATTGCCGTCAGTGCACCTCATGCAGTGTACTGTAGGCATTATATACTAAAGGTTCTTTGCAGTGTCCCTTTAGCCCCTAGCTGCAACCCCTTTCATTCCTTTTACTCTACCTCCATTATCCTTCCATCTCGCTATCCACCCTCTCTTAACAAATATTTCATAGTGCAACTACAAGGTTTTACTCCTGTTACACCTTTCAAGCCTACCTACTCTCAACTTCCTTTGCAGCACTGAATGACCTCAGAGGTCCCAGTACTTGGCCTTTGGCCTCAACTCTATATTCGATTCAATATATGATTATGCTTAAAGCCATGAGCTAATTATGTAATTGATTCTGTGGTAGAAAACCCATGGTTTAATAAATGTCAAATTTTTACAGGCAGATAGACAACATTAGGTTACTGTTTACCAAGACTAGTATACAATAATGTGATTGTCAGGTTAATTTGAATATTCTCAGGATTCTGTTGGTTACTGCATAAGTTTGCAATAATTAAAATGTAACGACATGAAAACGTGCAAGCAGAGCCACTAAATTGGTGGAAATTAGGTTTATTATGAAGAAACGAGGAAATATTTGTTGAGCATGTGGAGATATTTTGCTATAACGTTACAGTAAATATGCCACATCTAAAAGTAAATTGTTTGGCTAGGCAGTTAAAAATAAATTTAAGATATGATGAATTGATAGAACTAGGGATGGAACAGGAGTACAGATCACTTAAGATACTGTATTAGAGAGAAAGGATAAATGTACATTAATTTTTTGTTACCAGGATACTAACATCCATACTAGATGAGGATGATTGGCCATTGCACAGTGCAGTACAGCTGCTCAAAAATAATACCTGAAGTGTTGCAAAGCAATATCTTGAAGTATGTACTTAGAATTACAGACTGCTTAAATAGAACATAATCAATTTGAAGATGAGTCATAGTATAATTGTGCAAGATGCCTTGAATTTTCGCAACACTAGGAGTACTAGAGTTTCCTAAGGGTAGGTCATCCAAGGAGCGATCAATCACAAAGCGGAAAAGTTTCTTTAAAATTAGCATTTGTCCAAGTTGAAGACACTTCATCAATGCCAAGACCTTTGTCCACATTGAAGAGACTAACAGGTTTCAAGAAGGTATTAAACATATTACGTATGTTAATAGAACAGGTCTATGATTGTAATAAGGAAAAAACTTTGCAGATTCTTGAAAACTTGGCAATTGAAAGCCAAAATGCCTCTAATGCTGAAAATCAACGTCCATACAACACGAGAACACCGCTTCTTGTCCGGTCATACTGTGCCGCCTGTAAACCACACGTGCAGTGTATGAAGAGTGACTGGGTGTTTGTAGTGGCCCAGTGGCGCTAGGCTAACACACGTTTTAACCTTTTACTTTACACCAATTACTACTTCCTTTCTTCCATCTTTCTGTCCAATCTCTCGCAATAGTTAATAAGCGTAATACTGTAGTGAGATTTTCTCCCAGTTTCACCTTAAGATTCTTGTAATACATCTTATTTTTGGGATATTTTTATCTTGCTGTCGAATCATTCTGAACTATCTCTTTTTCACTTCCGTAAGTTAGCTGAATGGCTGTGGCCCCAGTGCATAGCTTTTTAGCCTAAATTCCATGATGTATCTTTTATATACTGAAATCAGATGGGTTGGACAAGAAAGGATAGACCACAAGTTAATAGCTTCATGTGAATTTTACGGTTAGTGAGATAAGTATGACACTTTTTGAAAATGTTCGTGATATGCTCCAAATTTATAGTACTACGTGCGTAATAGTTTGGGCTGTTAATCCTTGGGAAATGACTGAAATGGAGATTTTCGAAGGGTCAAGTTTGGCAAGGGCTTTAAGGTAAAATTAACGCAGCAGCAGTTGATGGACTAAAGGTTTACCTACACGGATTGTGTTCAGGAATCGGTATGTTTAAAAGTGTTAAAATAAACACTAAGCGAACCGGAACGCAAGCTAGAGGGAAGCAAGATCAGGCAAATAATACCATTCACCGTTGACTCGCAACTTCATCTTAAAATCCAGCTATCAGTGTAAACAAAGAAGAAAATAGTTTCGAGAGTGTTGGTGACAGTTGGACTGTGAAGTTGAAATAGAGAAGGTAATAAGAAGAGGAGAATCAACCTGGATGAACAGGGGGAAAAAATCTGGACCACTGGTAAAAAAAGTTTGTTAGTAAACCGAGCAAAAATCTATTTTGCTCGTATCAAACCTGTAGTTTATGCTGCAGAGAAAGTGGAAATTGCTGGGATTAAACTGCATGGACCGTATCCCTATTGTTATTGTTACATGCTCAATAACTACCAAAAGCCTTATATAACAACACCGGAACGCTTGTATGGATTAGGTAAGTCCTGTAGTGTGAGAAGTTACAATTAAAAATAAAACCTGTCGTAAGGCAGCGTTTAATCTAGAATAAATAATGATACAGTTTCGAGACACGGAAGGCTCCTCTTCAGATAAAATTAAGCACCCAGCCATGGGTGTTAATAAGAGTAGGAAATAAAAATAAGTATCAGCGACAAAAAGATCACCAAAGTCACACCAAGCTGACCATTAAATCTTCCAACAACATTTGTAAGGTTAGCTGTCATCAGAACATGGCGAGAGAGATCTCTCGATCCCAGCCAGTTTGCAATAGTGACTACATCTAATTACTATCAAAGATCAGCCGAGTTCGGCATTTTCCTTTAAAATGTTGAGCAGCCACTCTCTCTCTCTCTCTCTCTCTCTCTCTCTCTCTCTCTCTCTCTCTCTCTCTCTCTCTCTCTCTCTCTCTCTCTCTCTCTCTCTCACACACACTATAAAAAAATATGGCCTTTCAAATCTAGTTTGGTTCCTGAGAGGGCTAGAAATTAGCCACCCTGCATATACATGCTTTACAGTTTGTTAATGTAAGTATCAGATCTATCACCTGTTGCAAGCATAGTAAAATGCAATTTGAAAATAAAAATAAAAGGGAAGTGAATTAAATTCACTCAGGTACAAGTTTAACTCAAAACTAAATTTGATAACTAATAGTTGGATATGCCCAGTACAATTTATTTTGTTATAGTCTTTACACTGACACTCAAAATGATTAACGAGTAGGTGTCCATGCATAAGTGTCAGAGCTCTTTAACTGAATGACTCGCCACTGATCCCCACTCCAAATAGAATCGTTTAAAACTTTGAGTTCAGAAAAGCTGTAGATTTTGTTTCTGCGAGTGTTTTCATATGGCATGCTCATTGCAAGAAATGGAGGATCTAATCAGATCTGCTCCCAGCGATGACCGAAAGACTGTCAACTGTAATATATTCAGAGTTTAATATGTAATGATTTTTTAAAATATGAACATGTGGAATTCCTTGGCTCTACATGACACCTAAATTTCCTGTTGCTTTGGTTTAAATTTATTGACCTTCGTAACTCTCAAAACGGAACCCAACGGAAGTACGACAAACGTGATT
Organism: Macrobrachium rosenbergii; assembly: GCF_040412425.1. Classification (NCBI taxonomy): domain Eukaryota; kingdom Metazoa; phylum Arthropoda; class Malacostraca; order Decapoda; family Palaemonidae; genus Macrobrachium; species Macrobrachium rosenbergii. Next base: position 10,534,701 of record NC_089753.1, on the reverse strand, counting down.
TTACAATGTACTGATAAATTCCATTTAATGCACAATGTATAGAAAAGAAACAGCACCGGGTCAGTGTAAAAGGTTTGTTTCGCTCTACATTTGACCTAGGCCTATCACAGGTAAGCTTTAGTTCAAGTTGCATAAGCGTTACTGGATATCTGTATTTGCCACACTATCTATTTTTACCCAGGATATGTCATATCTGTGGAAGATGTAAGCATTGATGTGGAAAAAAATCCAACAGACATAAATTTAACCAAAAGATGATGTGCTAATGACTAAAAAGTGTCTTAATCACTAGGGGTACACACCAGTGAGGTCCATCAATAAAAACATCAAAGCGACATTATCATAAAATAACTCAGTCCTGTAGAAGACAGTTATAAATTTACAAAACGCATAACTAAAAGCGAACAAGATCTTGTACATAATGAATCATCAACGATGAAACACTCAGTGGTTAAGAAACCGAAATTTTATTTTCCTCCCCCAACCCCTTCCACAGTAAGTATAGAGACTCCGAAGAAATGTAACCGTAAAATGCTACGTGTTTGTATCGACATGGATATGTCACATGGATCAGCATTTCTGAATGTCAGTTAAAAAAAAAATTCCTTCATTCTGTAAAACACCATCCCTAGATTCAGGTGAAGTAACTGCAGAACTGATGGGGAAGTCCAGAAATTACAAACAGCGTTTTGGGAAGGTGGACTTGTTTGATGAACTAGATTCAAGAGAAAAGTTTATTATGCAGTCTGATACTTTTAAGTGTATGGGAGAGTATACGTGAGTAAACCGTGAATACAGAAATTGTCGACTATAGTGACCCTGTGGGGAACAATGCTGCAAAGCAATAGGGGGGTTATTTGGGTGATGTTTAACACTACAAAATGTTCAAATACTTTGGATTATATGAATAATTCTAAATTTTACCGACAATTTTTAACAATCGGGTGTGTTTTACTTTAAAGTTAGACTATTTGGTAATTAGATATTAAGAAGTAGTCTGAAGTACGTGATTACCAGATTACAGAGAACGTTCCCATGTAAACACGATTCGGTTACATTAAACAATATTTCCAACTTTCTTACGAAATGTGTTAAATGTTGGTATATCCACTGTACATAAGCGAATGAAAGTCTAATCCTACTTTATTTATCGACATCAAACACCATATCATGTAGCTTAAATACCGGTACTTTGCAGTGTCTTACGTGACACCGCAGCGGTTCTTATGAAGTTTACGTTTCTATTTGCCGGCGTGTCTTGGATATATATCCTATATTGTTGTTTATATACAGATAGATTGGAAAGTGAAATTTGTGACAATTAAGAAACATTTATTTCTGCAAAGTGTCAAGTGAATAGGGCTAGGAGCAAGCTCATTTGCTACCAGGTTTTCAGAAAATTGTCACTTACAGCTTATTGAAGGCGAGGAGACGTTTGACGGCCAGGTTTCCTCAGGATGAGAAATTCACTTTTACAGTTAGTTTGTTTAGCGAAGCATCTGCAGAATCAAATTAGAGTGGGACCACTGCTGCCTAAGCCAGTTTCTCCTTTACTGTGGAGAACCATTCATGGTCATAGACCTAAATATGGTGAGTTGCTTAGGACTAGTAAAAGTAGCAAAAATACCCTGGTAAGTTGGCTGCCTATTTTACTTTAAACCACTATTGATTTTTGGACTTTGAAGTATCAGTATCGGTAGAACTATAGGGTAGCGCCGCGTCGCCGACGGCACTATAACTTGACACTTTCTGCAGTTTTTTGGTTGCTAATTATGAATTTACCTTTCATTTTTGGCGCTCGAGTCTAATTAACCCCTGAAGTCCATCCAACAAGGGGTTTCCATACACGATCTTCACAAGACAGAGCACGGCTACATCTGTTTCGGACGGTTCATATCCTGTCCGGCAAGTACAATAACTTGTTAACGTATGGGTAACCACCCCCCCCGGGCCAGTACTAAATACGGCGAAGGGACATTCCATTTGGCCGACAACAAACAGATGCACCGCCAGTATCAGAACCCCTAAAAGTGTAGAAAAAGCCAGTTGAAAAGGTAAAAACAGGCACGGAGCTAATATATAGAATTACCTCAGTATCCTATGTTTTAATGTTTGCTTTGAGCGCTTCTGACTTTTGTTTTGTTAGCTTTTGGAGTACTTTTGGAGATAGCCTAGAATGCCCCACCCTTATAGCCTAGCCTATGATTTGGATGACCACAGTGGAAAGCGAGGCTTCTGGATCAGGGAAAAACACAAAACGAGTAAATACAGTATAAGAACCTTAATCCCATTGATGGTTCTTATTCAGATGAAGTCTACATAGGTTAGCCTAAACTTTTAAGTTTTTATGAATTTCCAAACATTGTGGTTGGTGCTAAACAATTATTATTTTTTTTTTTTTATTTCCAACATTTATTTTAGCTATGACAATTAGCCTTGGGTGACCTCAGCGGGAAACTGGGGCTTGGGGCAGAAAACCAAAAACATGATTGGGTAAAACTGAAGACAACTACTGTGTCCCTCTGGTTTAATGACTACCAGTTTACGTGCAAAATTGGCACTTTGTTTAATACCAGCACCTTGGGGATGAACGTAAAAACATAAACTACAGATGATAAATTTAAAAATTAAAAAAAAACGTAAACAAAAATAAAAGGCAGTACATCCTCCAGTTGGCAACTGGCATCAGCAGTAGCCTTCCAATGTAGCAATAATAGTACCAGCAGGAATAGTATCCATAAGTCACAGCTGTTGGAAATATACATTTCCCAGCATATTCCAGCAAGAAGGCACACATTGGTTCTCTTTTCCCAATTCTAGTAGTTGACTGAAGTCAGCAAAACCATATTTTCTTTTATAGATACAATACAGACCATCTCCTTTTATGTAGTATTCCTCTACATGAACTGAAAGAGGTTGTTGAAGCTTAGTAACAAGGTGATTAATTGGTGGCATAAAGTCACCACCTTCTCTTTGGATGCAGCTGTGAGTGGACGTGTTCATGCCCTCGTATCTTACTGCCCTGTTGAAGCTTCAAAGTATTTTGTTGATAAATCTGGACTGTGGAGTTACTTTGATATGGATGTTGCTAAAAAAGGGTATGGTTGAGCAACATAGATGTATAGGACTTGAGTGAGTGTGGCTGCCTTATGTCCTTCATTACTATTCATCCTCAGTTTTATTTGTTTTGCATGGGTAGGATTTGCAGCCCTGAAACTCCTTGTGAAGACTATGTTGGCTGGTCCCCGTCACAGTGGAAGAGGTTTGGTAATAAGCACAGGAAGGTGAAAAGACATTCACCAGTGTTTTCATCAGAGATGTCACTGTAGTTTCTCATCTGTTTGCTTCTAACTCATCCTATGGGTGAAAAAATGCAGGTGCATGCCTCCTTCATCCTTCTCATTGAGCTGTTCCTGACCCCTGTCTTCTGCCCTCTTCTCTCTTTTGTAGTAAGAAGAAGCCTCAAGACCTTTCACACAAAGCCTTAATGGACTCTTACGTATCTTCCGTTTCTGAAGATTGATGGTAGTGTTTACTCACCTCTGGGTGAGAAGTTAGCTATAGGTAGGGTTGACAGTGGGTTCTCCCTAGTGTGGTTGTCACCCAGTGTCTTTCTTCTTCTTTTGAGATACGAGGCCTACCCTAGAATCTTTTCTAGCTTGTAATTCTATGGGTATGCCTAGAAGAGAGTTGGTGGTACCTTCTTGTTGTGCACATGCACACTACTTGGATTATTTTTGTGGGAGTGTTCATGCATGACAGGTCTCCACCTTACAATACTTCTGGGTATTGTGGTGACTTGCATGCATGTGCTTATGTTGATGCTTGGAGTACTCCTGGCCCATCTAGATTTCTCAATGTGTGTGTGTGTGTTGTGTATGTATGTGTGCACAATAGTGCTTGTGAGCATTCTCCTGTGCCGTCTACTAGTTCGGCTTTAGCTGATCACAGGGAAGTCTATGGAAAGTTGACCTTGGATTGGAATGTGGTCATTCCATTCATGGGTCAGTCTTAGTTCATGGTTCAGCAATTGGCACTAGTAGGTCTGATCCTTTGTGTCCATGATCCCATGAATGTTCATCAAGGCAGGTTAGTGTATCTGCTCCTCTTGCAGGATAGGAACCAACGCATACTATAGAGAGATCTGATAGTACCCAAGGGTCCTTGTTAGTGCCCCCACAGTCCGAGTTAGAGAGGCACTCTGAGAGATCATTGGACTTGGGCTCATTCATAAGTGCAGCGATCTCAGGGAAGCAACCAAAGTGCCTTCTTGGAACCCAGTCTTATTGCTAGAGCAAATTCTGGTACTCGCTCCTCAGGCAAGATGATCATTTTAACGGCATTCTCCACTTGCTTGAGGTGTTTTGGAACAGGTAAACAATCTTATGTGTTGATTAGAAATTTCCCTGGCTTAAAGCAGCTTCCTCCACCTCTGATATGCTAGCTGAAGTTCCGAGTATCAGAGGACTCAGACTACTCCCCTTCAGGTTGACTCATCAGTCTGCAGGCTGACAAACACTTCCCTTGGAGAGGCTGACAAACAGATACATCTTTCTCACCTGGTGAACACACTTGCTAAACTATCTGTCACTGTTGTCTCATACACTGATGAGAGGGCCAGCCTGTGAGTAAATTTTGTCTTGTGAAGATCTGATTACAGTCGATCCCCACCTATTCACGGTTCCGGATTCGCGGACTCACCTGTTCACAGATTTCTCTATGGAACGTATGTACACATTATTTGTTGAAAATTCGCCTATTTGCAGTATTTTTCATCAAGAAATATTCACAAATTACTGTATTTTCATATTTTCGTGACTAAATGCGCTTTTTGTGATAAAACTATTAAAATATTCAGGTATAAGCATTTTAAGAGTTTTTTTTTGTGTTTTGAACTATCAAAATAGGTGGTTATTAGTGTTTTTTTAGAGGGGTTTTAAGTATTCACAGATTTGAGCTATTTGCGGGGTTAGTGGTATGCATCCCCCGTGAATTCCAGGGGTTGCCTGTATGTGGTAATACAGGCAGTCCCCGGTTATCGGCAGGGTTCCGTTTCCGAGGGTGTGATGATAACCGTAAATCGCCGCTAACTGAAAATCGGCGATTTCGGCGCTTTTTCGGCGATTTTCAGAGGTTATCGGCACCAAAAAGCGCCAATTTTTTGTTATCGGCGCCTCTGTTAGGTATGTAATGGCGCCAATACCCAATTATCAGCACCGATGAGCAGAAATTGTCGATTTTTGGCGCTGAAAATTGCTGACTTTTTGTTGCTAGACAAGCGCCATAAAACCGGATTGCTGTTAACCAAGCCCGCCATTAACCAGGGACTGCCTGTAGTCCTGTTTCAGCAAGTTTTGGCAGAGGTCAGTTTTTCCTTGCAGAATGGATTGATTTTTGACTTCTCTGTACTCTTTCAAAGAGTACAGTTGAGGTGGCAGTGGGGCAGTGGAAAGGCGCATTCTGGTACCCAGAAAACAGTAATTTACCAAACTGTGTTTTTCAAGCTTTCTGAGGCTTTGAAGGACACTGCAGCCAAGAGTTTTGGAGTGGGAACCCATATACCTTCTTTTTCACAAAAGGCCTAGGAGTCCTCCCAACCTTTGTGGCCCCTCACACCTAGCTCCAGCTCATAGGAAGGGGAAGAATGCGGTTGGGAATAATGAGGTAGGCTGTCTTCCTCTCCAGCTGCCATGAGTAGGGGGATGCCTGTCATGTCATTTGGCAATGTGGCAACAACAAGGGTCGGATCCCTGGGTACTCTGTGTCCTTCAGGATGATAACAGACTACCTTTCAAGGACTGCTGCCTTCCCCTCACTCAAACACATTTTTGGTTTACTCTCCAGAATCTCCCAGAGTTCTGGTTCTGTCAGCAAAGGTGAGTGCAGTGCTGGAGAAAAATGGATTGGAAGCTGTAGATAATCTGCCCATGGGCTTCTTTTCTGGTGAAGTTGATGGGTGCCAAGACGGAGGTAACACATTCCATGTTGGAATCCATCACATTGGGTGCGCCCATTTTTCAGCCTTTTACTTTACCTCTTTTTCTTCTTTGTTTCTTCAGTCATGCTCTCCAACCTTTCTTACCATTGCTTCTTAGTGCGGTTGTGGGGTTTTCTCCCAGTAAAACCTTTAGATCCTTGTATTTCATCTCCTTTGTTTTCCAGGTCTCTTTGTCTTGCTGTCCAGCTACTTGAAATACTTCTTTTCACTGGCTCCAAGTGCTGAATGGCTGAAAGTGCCCTAGTGCTTGACTTGACAGCCTAAATTTTGCAAAATAAAATCGGCCATGGTGTCAATGAGAAATGTGTTAGCAGACCAGCTCAGTCACTAGTGGCAGGTAATGGAGACATGGTGATCCCTACATCTTTGTGTAATAGAAAAGCGCACAGAGTTTTAGGAATACCACTGGTCAACCTGTTCATCAGGTGGGTAGACAGAAAGCTCCCAGTGTTTTGCTGTCTCATGCCAGACCCTAGAGCTGACCTGCAAGATGCCTACCAGCACCCTTGAGACAGTGGACATTTTTGCTTTTCTGTCATTGTCTCATTTGCCAAGTGATTACCGAGTTTTAATCTTTCTTGGTCTCAGTATGACCCTGGTTACTCCTTGTTGGCCCTATACTAACTGAATGGTATCCTGATCTGGTAGCTGTTCTGGTCGAGGTATCCAGAGAGACCCTCCCTTTGCTCCACTCATCTCTTTTAGCTTCATATGCTTAGTGCCACCAGTCTGTACAGACCCTCAACCTTCACGCTTGGAGGTTATCCAGGAATTCACGCAAGAGAGGCTTTCTTGCAGGACTCTGCAGATGTCTGGCTATCTTTGGAAACCCTCAGTACCTTTGTATGAAGGAAAATAGACCATTTGCTGCGATTGACATTGTAGACAGAGTGGGTTTTCTCTCTCCTGTCAGAACTTCTCTTCGCAGATGGCAGACTTCCTTGTCCACCTTTGTTGAGACAGCCTCCTCTCAGTCCTTGTGGAAAAAGGCTATTTCTCTGCCTTGAGCTAGTTGTTTGACAGTAGGGCATGGATTTTTCTTCCTCAGTAGTTATCCATGCTCATGCTGAGCTTCGAATAATCTTGCTCATCAACTCTTTGAGCTATAGCCTCCCCGGTTGGGTGTGACTCTTGTCGCCCGCAGCCTAACTTGGACTGGGACCTCATTCTCAGTAATGTTTTTCTGTTAGCCTTATCCTTGGCATGCATGTTGGTGAGTTTTATGGCCTTTCATATTATTCGAAGGGCTGGGATTGTGTTATTTTTTTAGCTTGTGGTAAAAACTCAGAACTCATCAGTTTCTTACGAGAAATTTGGGAGTACTGTATCTTGGTTCTTACAGTCTTTGGCTATGTGGGGTGGGGACCAATTTTCATATTATACATACATATATACTCGTATGTATGTATGTATGTATATATGTTATTTTTATGATAGATTTTTTATTTTTTTTCCTATTTTTATATTTCTCATGTATGTTGTTATTATCTAAATCTTCAATATTATTATTTTGTCATTATTTTTCATGGGGGGCCACGTGCCCAGGTGCCACGGCCCTGGATCCATTAGTGTTGTGGGTGGTGATCAGGATGAGAGTCCTTTGTGTCCAGTGTGAACCTTTCAGGCATAATATCTCAAAAGTACCTTACCTCTCAGGCCAAGGTATTAGTACCTTTTTGTTATTACTAGCAGACATAAGATGATGTCCAATAACACTTCCATTTTGGCTTTGTGAAGCAGTTAAGCTGGTGTATGGGTCACCTTGCAATAAGGATGATCGTCCAGTTTGGGTGAAGCTCATGGAAGTAGAGATGTTGCCCCATTCCTATCCTTTGGAAGAAATAATTAGCTGCTCCACTGAGAACACAAACAGTTTCCTTATATGTTGGAGTGTCCTTCAGCTGTGCATTTGTTGAAACTTGTTTACTTTTCTTTTGGATGTTTGATGAATTTCATACAGAAATGAATATGTATGCCTAAGAAAGAATGAACAGTGTATATGTGAAGGATATGAGCAAGTTTGTTAGCACATGTCCTCCCTGGCTATAGATCCCCATCGATACTGTTCCTGTTGTAGAGGTAAGACCTGCAGATGAGATTTTCCTAATGATGGGTATGTGAGTTGGTCTCTTTCATGATGGAAAAGGTTTGGGAACAAGTCATTGGGTGGAAATGTTCACCCTTAAGTCCTCCAATTCTTTTTTGCTCACTGAGAGAGGTTCTCCTGTGGCCCGCTCTCTTTCATCAGGCATGTGAAGAGGCATCATCATTCAATATGTACAGTTCAGCACAGCACAGGATTCCCTCAGTTTTCATATAATGAGTTTGTAGATATATATAACTCACTCTGCCTCAACTTTGCATCTATTCCAGGCTGTGTAGGGGCTTACAGGAGTCATTGATCTATTGCTCACTCTTTTGACTAGAACATGACTTTCTGGGTGGAGATTCATCTTTCCATTCAGTTGTGAGACTATCCTCTACCTCAGGAGTAAGTTTCCTGCATAAAAGGCAATAGTTTATATTTCTGTACAAACAGATACCAAAGTCATTGGTGGTAAGAAGAAGACTGAGATGTCACAGGGTTGAGATCAGCCCGCTGGCCGCTTCCCATCTCATTTCCATGATGGATGCCAGATGCCACCAATTCCTTGTATAAACAATTCTTGATTCTGTTTTTACCAGTTCCAGCTGGTGCCAGAAGATTTATCCTAATTTTAAGACCACAGATTTGTTAGCTATGAAAAATACAAATTAATTTAAATTTGTCATTTTCCTTGGGTATATAAACCAGAGCCTTTATCATAATCATACCTCAACCACCCCAAATAGTTCCTGATATATAATGATAAAGTGTTGGCTTCTGGCAAGTAAGTGGGGGATTCCTCAGCTCAAGTTACCACTAATTGCGAATTAACCACCTGGTTATCAAGCTTCAGCAGCCATTTCCAGCTTTTGCTGAGGAATAGTTCTACACGTGAGACCGGTTTGTATGCTTAGGAAAAAGACATATTGCCTTTAAAACTAGAGGCATTTATCAGTGGAAGGAATTACTTCCAGATGAAAAAAGAGTTAGTTCTACATCTCAATTTGCATATATGCTTAGTAAATTCAGTACACTCTCCAGGAGCAATTTTTACTTGTAAGGCAACCTTTGTTCAACTGAATATATTTGTAGAAAACTAGGATGAGTTGGAAAACATCCAGGATCTTCACCCTTAGAAGAAAAAGAAAGATTGCACAAGCACTGTTAATGTTTTGTGTTAGGAATTAAATACCATGCCAAAATGAGTCAAATAATACTATTGGTTGAATAGTGATGATTTTGGAGATTTTTTCCAATGGAATATTAAGGGCAAGTTATTGATAAAAGAGAGGTGTTCCTTCAGAAACACAAAACCTTGGCTTTTATACAGGAGTATAACCTGTGGGCTAACTTTGTTTTGAGAAGATGCAACTGTCATGGCTCCTCTCTCAACAAGTTTCAGCTGAAAGAAGTCTCTCTTGATGGAACTGAGCAGTCTTGGACCTGTCTTTATTCTTTTCGAAGAGTAAAGTTGAGGTGGGAGCGAAAAAGAATCATTTGAGAACTTGGCATTTTAATCCACTATACAGTACAGTATAGTGTTCTTCAAGTCCCCAGAAAAAAGGAGCTTGATTGGATACTGTAACCAAATTTTCAGGGGTGACTATGTCTTCGAGGTTGGGTTTCCAAAAGGCTGAGGCCTCCATTAAGTTGTAGCAAAGATTCTATGTTTTACTTCATGGAAGGGCATGGAGTCTTCCCAGTCCTTTTGACCACCCTTAAGGTTCAGGCTTGAAGGGGAGGCAAGGGGAAGAATAAAGGTGGACATTGAGGTAGGCTGTTCCTCTCTCCAGTTGCCATGAGTAGGGGATATGTACCTTGTCAATAGTTATTTAAGCTGGGATAGGGGGCAGATCCCTTATTGTATGTGTTCTTGAAGATGATTATGGACTCCTTTCATGGACTACTGCCACCCCATCTCTTGAACTTTATTCCCCTATTTAGCCTACCTTCCCAGATCTCCAAATGTTCAGCCCCTGCCATCAGAGGTGAGAGTGATGCTGGAAAAGAACGTGCTGGAATTTGTAGATGATATGTCCCTGGGTTTCTGTAGTACTTTTCCTGTTGGAGAAGTCACCTGTGGGTTTGAGATTGGTTATTGTTCTCTTTCTGTTTAATGAGTTCATTCATCAAACTTGGTGCCAGATTGAGACAACATGCACCTTGTTGGACTCTTATCAGAGAAAGCGACTTCATGCTTTCAGTGGATCTGAAAGATCCTGCTGAATGACCTCATAGGTCCCAGTGCTTGGCCTAAATTTTATATTTCATTCTATTCCATATTTTCAAATACCTACTCATCAGACTTTCAGAAGGTACTTTCACTTTATTTTTGGAGGGTTTGTTGACCAGTTCATAGTCCTGTACTTCAGACTGGAAGCAGCCCTTCATGTGTTCAAATGAAAGTTCACCTTGTTCCAGGACAGAGACCAGCAAGTCTGAAGACCTAATTATTATGCCGTAGCAACCTACAGATTGGCAGTGCATCTGATTTTTTAATGGTGGATTGTCTGGGCTTGATAATGAGACTTTGGACTTGTTGGCCAAGGCTTAGTTAGTGTTAGTAGCCTTAAGAATGTTGGATACTTATTGTTGTGTTTGAATGGAATATGCAAATTAAGTAATGTACTCTATTAACCTATTTTGTACTGAAAGCCTTTAGCAAAGGTGGCATATATATATGTATGGTGGTATAGCATGAAATACCCAGCATTGATTTTTAAGAATTTCATATTGTGCAGTACAGTATATTCGCTGTATACAGCATAGACAGCTTTTTTAATTTTCTGTTACCATTATTAACAGGTCAGACTGTTGGTTTCACACTCAAGACCCATACCTGTGGTGAGTTGACGGCTCACAACGTTGGTGAAACTGTTACTCTTCGAGGATTTTTACAGTATCAGCGTATGGGTAAATTTGCAGTGCTCAGGGATTCTGCTGGACAGACACAGATAATTCTGAGGGAGGAGGTTAGTGATTGTCATTACGTACGTAGTTGAGAGAGGAGGTTACTATTGTTGTAGATTTTCTACTTACTGTATTTAGGAGAGGAGGTTATGGTTACCTGTAAAAGAGTACATCTTATTTAACAGAGAAGTATATAATGTGTACATTAGAGAGGTTAGTGTTTTTATTAGTTTGCTACTTTTGTGAGAGGAAGTTATTCCCTTTTTAAGTTTCATACTGCCTTTTGGGTGGATGCTAGTATTAGCTTTAGCCATACCATTTATGTTTGCAAACTATTTGAGGGAGCAAGCTGTTGTCCTTATGGAAGTGTACCATCAATGTTTCTATTATTTTCATAAATGGGATTTTTCCAATTTTTCTAACTGATCATACCAGCCATCAACTAAGTGTAGGGCGATTATCTTAAGCACTCAGAATTCTGACGGAAACTTGTAAAAAAATTTAATGGGTTGGGCATAATGAGCTAGTATTTCTGCCAGATACAGTATGTGAAAAGATGGGAATGTCAAACACATTTTTATATTAGTTTATTAAGTACAAGTATTGTTAATGATAATGATTGTTTTGACTGTAGTCTAGTCAATATTGTTTTATTTTAATCAGGAAAATTACATTTCTCTGTGATAGGCATGTAACTTTATTATTGTTTATACAGTACTTAAAACAATACTGTTCCAAAAGTGACATTATATATAAAAAAAAATCTTAAATGATCACCTCTAAGTGAATGCCAATTTTAGCTATTGTTTTAAATAAAAAAAGTGGTTTTTATATGAGGAACTTACCAAGTGATTACATAGCTATTGGTTCCCTAATCTACGACAGCTTGAAAATTCAAAATTTGCGTGGTGGCGCTGTTATCGTTAGTGTGTAGGTGACAAGGCCCCGCCCACCATCCGGGACTCGAGGAAACAACCCAGCTGAGAGCTCAATTCGTTTTCTGCCGGCTTCCGGTTAACATTGGAAGTTTTCACGTAGCGGCTTCTTCGCTTTTCGGCTTTTCTTTGCATGAATTTGGTGAAGTATTCAGAATTTGTTGCTTTGTGGCTTGCTACCATTGTCAAATTGTTGTTCGAGGTATTATTTAGTTAACAGTGTCGGATTCCAGTTCATCTAGTATTCGCTTTTGTTCTGAGGGTTGTAGAACTAGGCTAACTAAGCTTTCTTACGATTCTCATACAAAATGCACTAAATGTAGGGGGCGAGAACGTAGTAAGGATAATACTTGCATAGAGTGTCAGGATTGGGAGGATAAGAAATGGAAAATCTTGAAATCTTGTCTAGAGAAATTAGAAAGAGATAAGAAGAGGAAAGCAGCCACTAGGGCTGAAAGTAGGGCCAATGTAGATTCCATTCCTTTGGAAAATATAGGGGGTGACAGAACTACCACTCCTCCAACTCCTCCTCCTCCTCCTCCTATCCTGAGTCCTCCTACTGTACCATCTACTCCTGTTCCAGGTTTCCATGATTCCACTCGTAGTGCCCTTGCCAGCCTCGAATCTAGGTTCGATCAGAAATTTACTGTATTATCTAGTACTATTATGGAAATGGGATCAGCTATTAAATCTCTAACGGAAAAAAATTAAATTTTATATAAGTAACTTAAACAGTAATTACATAGCTATTAGTTTCTTTTAACCGGCAGCTTGAAATTTTGAAATTGCAGGTCACGCAAGTTTGTTTTGGTTATGGCGACATGCCCCGCCCACTTTCGGGTGTAAGAGAAAGTACAACATAGCATAGCATAAAGCTTCAATTTGTTTCTGCCGGCTGTGGTTGAAGGACTGTGGTTGGCAGCAGCTTGAATTTTGAAATTTATACTTTGCTGGTTGTTTGCTCGATCTTTGGTTGGTGAAGTATTTATTTTCGTAGCCTTTCAGCATTGAGATAATGTTAGGCGAGTTTTGATCATTGGTTTACGATTTTTTGCCCATTTTTTGGACTTGTCGTAGAATATTCCAGGATGTCTGACAGTAGTAGCTCTAGTGTTAGGTATTGTAGCAAAGGCTGCAGTACTAGACCGACTAAAGAATCTTACGACTCACACTGTTTGTGTTCAATGTAGGGGACAAACATTTTCAGTGGATTTACGTTATGAGGAGTGTAGTGACTGGGACTTAAAGAAGTGGAAGACTTTAGATTCACATCTTAAGAAACTAGCTAGAGACAGGAAGAGGAAAGCTATTGCTAGGGAATCCAGTAAAGCTTTAGCTAGTCAGGATTCATCCACTAAGTCGGATGCAATTGCACCTGTAATTTCTTCCGATCCAGTTCCATCTCCTCCACCTGTGCAACCCTCTCCTTTACCTGGCTCTCACGTTTCCGATCCCAACACCATCGTCACTCTGGAGACGAAAACCTGACACTCGCTTTGAGTTGATTGTGCAATCGATCACTAACTTAGCATCATCAGTGAAAGTGTTAATGGATAAGAGTGAGTCAGAGCACCCTGTGGCACCCAGTACAAGTGCAGTGGTAGTGGAGGAGGTGGCTGTTTGGCCCGCCGAATCGCCTAGGCCAAGGTCCCTGACATACTCCCCAGCACCTGGGAGAAGTCAAACTGGTAACCTCAGGGAGGTCAGTGGGGTCTGTCCCCAAGCAGTCACCCCCTCAGTTCAGTCTGTTGATGAATCCCAGACTGCAACCAAAGGCCATTAGAAAGGCCTTCAAGTGAGTGCTTACTGTATGTCCTCCAGCTCCAAAGAAATTAGTCCCAGGCGCGCACGGCACTATGTGGACAAGTCACGCCCGCTGAAAAGGCGTGCAGTGGATTTTGAGATTTCTTCCCCTGTTCCTTGTAAGAAGGGCAAGGATTCAGCTTGCCCCTTGTGCAGTCACTGGGACAGCCCGGAACAATTCTCTTCCGCTTCTTCTGATGACGGTTGTAAATTGGCACTGAAGCGCCTTGTGCGTGTAGACATTCTTCGTCGAATAAAGGAACTACTTCATTAGGAGTTGTGCATCCAGCACCTTCATCTCTGCAATCAGCACCCAAGCGGCCAGCAATTAGCGTCGAAGCGCCCAAGCTCCTGTTTGCGGATGAGTGCCCATTGGCGCCCATTCGCCATCAGGTTTCATCACTGACTCCTGTCTCTACAGTGCCCCCCAAGTGCCCACTGGCGCCCGCTCCTCCACCACTTCATGGTAGTGTCGTCTTGGACATTGTTCCTCCTTCAGTTGACCTGATTCAGAGCAAACTGGATAATATTCTCAGTTTGCTTCAGAAGTCTCCTTCTACAGCTGAGACGACAGCAGACTTATCGCTTTCTCCTGTTTCTTCTGAGGAAGAGGTTGTTCCAGACCAAGATGCTCCTTCGTTGGCACACTCTGCGTTGTTGAGGTTCCTGCTAACGACTTTTCCAAGCTTCTTTTCGTCAGCTACTCCCTCCTTTTCTGCTTCGACTTTCTTTATGGAAACCCCCTCAGTCAGTTCTTCAAGGTTTCCAAATTTGCTTCTCTCCGCTTCGGCGAAGAAGGCACTGAAGGAAGTAGAAGGGTGGTTTTCTGAGAAGAGGGAACAAGTCAAAGCAGTTTTTTGTTTCCCTCCTCCCAAGTTGTCCAGATCGAGCTACAGGTTTTATGCGACCGAAGCTCCTTCCCTGGGAGTCTCTGCCTCCTCTCACAGAGACTTCTCCGGCCTTATCGACTCGGCTAGGAGATCAGCTTTCTCCTCAGCCAAAATTGTTTTCAGCCTCAGAACTAGCGCACCCTCTCAAGAATATTTTCAAGGTTTTTGAAGTGATGAGCTTCTTAGACTGGGCCGTGGGCGCACTAGCATGCAAGCTTGGAGAATGCTCCTTGTTACCTCAAGAAATCTCTTCAGATCTCTTAGGAGTACTTTTCTGTATTGACAGGGGCGTGCGCGATAGTACGCAGGATTTAGCTAGTCTGTACGCCATGGGCGTGCTTAAGAAAGGAGAGCTTTGGTGTTCTTTTACTTCGAAAGGTATCACTCTGTCTCAGAGATCAGTCCTCCTCTTCTGCCCCTTGGACAAGACGCACCTTTTTCCCCAGGCTATAGTACTGGACATCTCCTCTGACTTGCAGGAAAAGAACGATCAGGACCTGCTCTCCCAGTCTGCGAGATGCCCCAAGGATCCTTCGACTCTTCCTCCCAGATCTTCTTCTCTGCTGCAGCCTACTGTCTTTCGGAGCTCCCATTCTAGAGCACATACTAGAACAAGAACATATACCCGTTTCTCACAGCTTTCCATCTAGAAGTCCTCTTCCAAGTCCTCCAAGAAATGAGGTCATAGTCCTCCGTACTCAGGTAGGAGCGTGGCTCCTCCGCTTTTGGGAACGGTGGGAACAAAAGGGAGTGGAATCTTGGATAGTGTCTGTCCTGAAGGAGGGCTACACTATCCCCTTTTTGAACAGACCTCCTCTAATCTGCAAGCCTGTTGAATTGACAGCTACTCTCCAGGCTCAGAGAGATTTGCTGCTCTCTTGCTAGAGGTCGAGTCTCTTGTTCAGAAAGAGGCTATAGAGGTAGTAGAGGACATTCATTCTCTGGGATTCTACAACTGTCTCTGTGTAGTGCCCAAGTCATCAGGGTGCTGGAGACCCATTTTGGACGTAAGTGCTCTAAATGTCTTTGTCAAAAAGACAACATTCAAGATGGAAACAAACCAATCGGCCCTTACAACCATTCGCCAGGGAGAGTGGATGGCGTCCACTGACATGCAGGAAGCATACTTTCACATTCCAGTGCATCCGACTTCGAGACAATACCTCAGATTTGTGTTTCAGGGCAAGGTGTTCCAATTTCGGGCTCTGTGCTTCGGTCTCTCAACGGCGCAGCAAGTGTTCACCAGGGTATTGGCTCCACTAGTGAAATGGCTTCATTTGATGGGGATAAAGATATCCTTTTATCTAGATGACTGGTTATTACGTTCCCACTCAAAAGCCCTATGTACGGAGGACATTCGCGCGACTCTTCTCTTGGCCCAGAATTAGGTCTTCTCATCAATGGGGGGACAAGTCTCTCCTGACACCTTCTCAGGAGATTCCTTATTTAGGAATGACGATCAACTCTTGGGATTTTCAGGTTTTTCCAGTCCCAAAGAGAATGGAAAAGTGTCTTCAGACAGTGGAAGAATTTCTGAAACTAAACTTTTGCTCAGCCAATCAATGGATGAGTCTTCTAGGCACTCTCTCGTCCATAGAACAGTTCGTCACTCTGGGAATTTGCACCTGAGACCTCTCCAGTTCTTCTTCAGAGCCAGCTGGAATAGGAAAAAGTTTCCGGATTTGTTTGTGTTCCTGATAACGATGGAAATCAAGGAGGACCTTCGTTGGTGGAATTCCAGGAAGAGACTATCAGAAGGGAAATCTCTTCAACCTCTGAATCCCAGCCTAGAGTTCTTTTCAGACGTGTCGAACCTAGGCTGGAGAGCTCTTTTGGGGTTAAAAGAAGTGTCAGGTAACTGGTCTCAGGAACAGCAAAACTGGCACATCAACGTAAAAGAATTACAGGCAGCCCCCGGTTATCGGTGGGGTTCCGTTTCTGAGGGTGTGATGATAACTGAAAATCGGCAATTTTCGGAGGTTATCGTTTGGCGCCGATTTTCGGTTATCGGCGCTTCTGTTAGGTATGTGTTGGCGCCAATACCCAATTATCGGCGCCAATAAATGGAAATTGGCGATTTTCAACACCGAAAATTGCCGATTTTCGTCGCTAGACAAGCCCCATAAAACCGGATCGCTGTTAACCGAGCCCGCCATTAAGCGGGGACTGCCTGTACAGGCAATATTTCTGGGCCTACAGTGCTTCGCTTCAGAAATTCGGGGGAGGACAGTAGCAGTGCATTCAGACAGCGCGACAGCACTGGCATACGTCAAGGAACAAGAGGAAACCCACTCTTTCTCCCTGTACGAAGCAGCAAGGGGTCTTCTTCTTTGGTTACACCAGAACAACGCTCAAGTGACAGCGTGTTTTATCTGGGGGAGACAGCATTCTGGCAGACGAATTGAGCCATCAGAAACAGATCCTTCCCACCGGATGGACTTTAGACCCATTAGTTTGTCTGGATCTGTGGAAGCTCTTGGGGAAACCCATGATAGATTTGTTTGCGTCATCCAGGAATCACTGACTTCCTCTCTTCTGCTCACCAGTACCAGATCCCTTGGCATGGGCGACCGATGCAATGTTGCAGGACTGGTCGGACAAAGATCTGTATGCCTTTCCCCCATTCAGTTTAGTAAGACAAGTCATCAACAAGTTCCGGTCTCATCAAAACCTGTCCATGATCATGATAGCCCCCTTCTGGCCAGCAAAAGAGTGGTTCCCGGGTCTGCTAGAACTTGTTGCGGACTTCCCGAGACTGCTGCCACAGAAGCAACAACTTCTCAGGCAACCTCACTTCTGACAGTTCCACCAAAACCTATCTTCTCTGGCCCTAACAGGATTCAAACTGTTAGGCGACTGCTCCGAAAGAAGGGCTTTTCAAGAGCGGCTGCAGATGCAGTCGCGAAGTATAGAAGACAGTCATCAGATAATGTCTACCAGGCTAAATGGTTCATCTTCAGGTCCTGGTGCAGACGAAATAGCGTGTCCTCTTTTAATACCTATGTAGCAGAAATAGCGGACTTTCATTTGTTCCTATGCTCCACTAAAGGACTTTCCACCTCTACGATTAAAGGCTACAGAGCTATGCTTATCTCGGTCTTCCACCATAAAGGAATGGGCTTGTCATCTAACCAGGATTTGTCCGACCTTATTAAGTCCTTTGATACCGCAAAGCTTAAAGAAAAACCTTTGCCGTTCTGGAACATAGATGTGGTACTTAAGTGGCTGGCTAGTTCACATTTTGAGTCTGTGCAATCTATCTCTTTAAGGGATCTAACCAGGATAACTCTTTTTCTCGTCGCTTTGGCCACTGCCAAGAGATCCAGTGAAATCCATACTTTGGACCGAAACATTGGATTTTCTCAGGGGAATGCAGTTTACTCCTTTTCCATAGACTTTTTAGCTAAGAACAAATTGCCATTGAATCCATGGCCTTGTTCTTTTACGATCAAGAGCTTGTCTGAGATAGTAGGGCCATTGGAAGAAGAAAGAGCTCTCTGTCCAGTAAGGGCCCTTAAGTTTTATCCTCACAGAACGAAGGACATTCATGGTACTTCAAGGAATCTTTGGTGTTGTGTGAAATATCCCTCTAGACCCTTGTCTAAGAATGCCCTGGCATTTTTTCTGAGGAACTTGATTTCAGAAGCACATTCCATGGTGACTGATGACTCGCTCTCCTCTTAAAAGGTAAAACCGTATAAGATAAGAGCAGTCGCTACATCTTTGGCGTTTAAGCGCAATTTATCTCTCACTTCAATTGTGCAAGCGATGTTTTGGAAGTGCAAGTCGGTGTTTGCATTGCATTACTCAAGGGATATCGAGACTATTTACGATCAGTGCAGTACCTTGGGTCCGTTTTACGCGGCTGGCGTGGTGTTGAGGGAGGAAACGTAGAAAGCAATGTCCTTTCTTATATCTCTTCCCCTTGCTTAGGGTGTTAAGTTTTTTGGGGAGCCTGGGAGCACTATGTACTTGGAGTGCTCTCCAGTCTTTTGGTTGTAATGGTTGGGTATTGGTGTTTTTAATTTGGTTTTTGGTGGTTATGGTGACTACTTACTCTGGTTATTTTGTGTGGTACTGCACCCTGGGCAGGGGCATCTTGTTGTACTTTGCTAGCCCTTGGAAATTAGTCCATCGCTACAAAGCACCCACTGTAGTAGTAGGCCATCAAGGCTTTACCGCCTCGCCTCTACTGGATAAGATGAGCGCCAACCGGAGGCATTGTCTACCTGTAGCAGCTCTCTTATCAGGTAAGGTTCAATAACTTTGATTCAATGTTAGCAAATTTCTATTCTCAAACTCATTACTATTAATAATGTTTTGGGGTAGATATGTCCAACATAACCACCTCCATTCAATGTGGGAATCAGCTATGTAATTACTGGGTAAGTTACTTATATAAAAATGACATTTTGATAATAAAATAAAGTTTTATATACAGTATACTTACCCAGTAATTACATGATTGGAGCCCACCCACCTCCCCTCACTTGGACAATAGGGCATAAACAGATTGAAGCTCTTTGCTATGTTGTACCTTCTCTTACACCCGAAAGTGGGCGGGGCATGTCGCCATAACCAAAACAAACTAGCATGACCCGCAATTTCAAAATTTTAAGCTGCCGGTTAAAAGAAGTAATAGCTGTGTAATTATGGGTAATATATATATAAAACTTTATTTTATTATAAAAATGCCATGTTTGACAGTGCAGTGAGAAATGAGAGTGATGTGTACATTGAGGAGGTGCTTGTCCCTCCCACCAGTGCTCATAGACGTAGGTCACTGTTCCGCTCCCCCTCACCGGGGAGAAGACATACCAGAAGTCCAAATGCTGTTGGAAAGGCGTTCCTGTGCATCAACTTTCTTTTGATTCGGAATCTTCCAGTCCGCACAAGAAGCTCCCATATTGCTACTCTACTTCTTTACGCCCGCTCAAGAGACATGAGGATATTAGCGACTCTTATCCCCTGGCTGTCAAGAGGTACAGGGAGTCTAGCCCACAACCTTCCTGCAGTTTTCAAGTCAAACCTGATTCTCCTGCTCATCGTCGTCATTTCTTCAGAGACAGTCCTGAGCGCTATAAGTGTTCTAAGTGCCCGACCTCTTCCAAGTGCCCACCAACTTGTGCCAGACTTCCGCTGATGAGTGCCCGCCGCCTTGTGCCAGAATACCGCTGATGAGCGCCCAGTGCTCGCCGTCTTGCGCCAGGATACTGCTGATGAGCGCCTGGTGCCCGCCGTCTCGTGCCAGACTTCCGCTCTAGAGCGCCCGGCGCCAACCCCCAAACTTCCTACACCAACAGCCGAACTCCCTGCTGCTGCTTCTGGAGCCCATGCACCTTCTTCTGTTATTCCGTCTTCCTCATCGGTCCAGGAAGATTCTTTAGTCCCACTCAAGCGCCAATTGACCGAGCTTATGGGTGTTTTTGAAGAAATCCTCTTCTGCTCCAGAGTCCAAGGATAAATCATTGTCCCCTATCTCTTCGGAAGAGGAAGAGATTGTTCAGGATACGGTTCCCTCTTCTGCTTACTTGTCTCTTCTGCGTTTCCTCCTGGAAAATTTCCCTGATTTCTTCGTGCCTGCTTCGCCTACGTCTCCAGCTTCTACCTTCCTCATGAAAAAGCATTTGTCAGGAGGTATCAGGTTACCAAAGCTAGTTCTTTCCTCCTCCTCAAAGAAGGCTTTCAAAGAAGTTCATGCCTGGCTGGCTGCTAAGAGAGAACAGGGCAAAGTGACATTCGCTTTTCCGCCCAGCAAATTGTTGAAGATGAGGTACTCTTACTATGCCACTGGGGAAGCTCCTTCCCTGGGGGTTCCTGCCTCCTCCCAAGGGGACTTCTCTGGCCTGGTGGATTGATCTTGTAGAATGGCCTTTTTGTCAGCCAAGATAATGTTTTCCTCAGCTGAACTGGATCACCTTATCAAGAATATATTTAAGGTGTTTGAGATACTTAGGTTCCTCGATTGGGCCATCGGGGTGCTAGCGAGGAAGATTGAAGACTGTCCTGATCTAGCTGAAGATTTTGCCTCAAATTGGCTAGGAGTTCTTTCATGCTCAGACAGAGCAATTAGAGATGGCTCTTTAGAACTCGCCTCCCTATTTTCTATAGGCGTCCTTAAGAAGAGGGAGCTCTGGTGTTCATTCACCTAGAAAGGAGCCTCGCTGACTCAGAAGTCAGCTCTACTTTTCGCTCCTTTAGACAAGTCTCACCTCTTTCCTCAAAACACAGTGAAGGACATTCTTTCGGACTTGCAGAGTAAGTCCACCACTGAGATGTTGGCACAGTCCACTAGACATCCAAAGGAGCCTGTGCCTTCCATATCAAGATCATTCTCCCCTCTTCAGTCTCAACCCTTTCGTGGAGGGAGAGCTAAGATCCAGCCTCGACCTAGATCAAACTTGCGACCTCCTATGAAGTCCATTAAGAGGTCTTCCTTCAAATCTAACCCCAAGAAGTGAGAAGTTAGTCCTCTGCACCCAGGTAGGAGCCAGACTTCTACTTTATTGGAAAGAATGGAAGAGCAGAGGAGCAGACCCCTGGGTGATCAAGGATCTCAAGGAGGGCTACTCCATTCCTTTTGTAAAACTCCTCCGTTAGGTTACAATCGCCTTTTCGTGGTTCTGAAGGCCTCGGGGCTAGAGGCCCGTTCTGGGTGTCAGCACCTTGAATGTGTTCATACTGAAGACGAAGTTTCACATGGAGATCATTTGCTCAGTCATGTCCTCAGTACAACAGGGGAACTTGATGGTCACCCTGGATATGCAGGATGCGTATTTTCACGTCCCTGTTCATCCAGACTCACGAAAATTTCTATGCTTTGTTTTTCAGGACTGGATACTAAAGTTCCAGGCCCTATGCTTCGGCTTATCGACAGCTCCTCAAGTTTTCACACGAACCCTTGCTCCTCTGGGGAATTGGCTTCACCTTCTCGGAATCAACATCAACTTATATCTAGATGATTGGCCTCTCCACTCGTCGTTGGAGGAAAATTGTACGGAGGACTTGAGAAGAACTCTCTATCTGACACAGGAGTTAGGCATTCTCATAAACAAAAAGAAATCCCTTCTGACACCGACTCAGGAGGTTCCCTATTTAGGATGATACTGAACTCGGACTTTTCGGGCTTTTCTGTCGCCCAGAAGAGTCAAGAACTGCCTTCGAACTGTCAGTCAGTTCCTTGCTCTTCCTTCCTGCTCGGCAGTGCAGTTGATGAGTCTTCTGGGGACCCTCGCTTCAGTAGACCAGTTTGTAAATCTAGGCAGACTGCACATAAGACCCCTTCAGTTTTTCCTCAAAGCGAATTGGTGCAGAAAAACCCAACCAGACTCTTCCATCCTCCCGGTTACATCAGAAATCAAAGGGGATCTTCGGTGTTGGTCGTGCGGAGTAAGACTTCAAGAAGGGAAGACTCTTCTCCCAGTGTGCTCAGACCTTCTATTTTATTCAGATGCCTCTGACCTAGGCTGGGACACCCTTCTGGATGGCTGGGAAGTCTCCGGAACATGGACTACGGTACAACAGAATTCTCACATCAACGTAAAGGAACTGAGAGCAATTCACCTGGGCCTTCAGT
Organism: Macrobrachium rosenbergii; assembly: GCF_040412425.1. Classification (NCBI taxonomy): domain Eukaryota; kingdom Metazoa; phylum Arthropoda; class Malacostraca; order Decapoda; family Palaemonidae; genus Macrobrachium; species Macrobrachium rosenbergii. Next base: position 10,512,503 of record NC_089753.1, on the reverse strand, counting down.
CCTTCTCGGGTCTGGTCCACGGCAAGAAAATTGTAGTACACGCAGACAACACCATGGCTCTTGCTTACATTCGCAAACAGGGCCACGTATTCCTTCTCTCTACGAGACAGCGAGGGATCTCCTTCTGTGGGCGGAGGAGAACCAAGTCTCTCTTGTCACCCGGTTCATTCAAGGGAGAATGAACGTGATTGCGGACAAATTAAGCCGCCTCAAACAGGTCCTTCCAACTGAATGGACCTTGGACCCGATAGTCTGCGACAACCTATGGAAACTGTGGGGCAAACCCACAGTGGATCCTTTCGCAACGTCGAGAAACCACTGTCTTCCCCTCTTTTGCTCTCCGGTCCCAGATCTTCAAGCATGGAGCACGGACGCCATGCTTTTGGACTGGACAGACTTAGATGTGTATGCCTTCCCTCCTTTCGGAATGATCAGGGGAGTAGTCAACAAGTTGTTGACGCATCAGAACACCTTCATGACCCTAGTAGCCGCATTTTGGCCGAGCAAGGAATGGTTTCCAGACTTGGGTCAACTCCTGGTAAACTACCCAAGACTCCTACAAAAACAGTCTCTGCTCGGACAATCCCACTTTCCCAGATTCCACCAAGGGTTATCCGCTCTGGCCCTGACAGGCTTCAGACTGTCAAGCGCCGTGTCAGAGCAAAAGGGTTTTCGAGACAGGCTGCAGAGGCAATTGCGAGATGCAGACGAGCTTCTTCTGTAAATCTCTACCAATCAAAGTGGGCAGTGTTCAGAAGGTGGTGCAGCTGCCATAATGTCTCTTCTTCTGAAACATCTATAAGCTAAATAGCTGACTTTTTGATATTTCTAAAGCCCACCAGGAAGCTGTCGACCTCTACCATCAAAGGGTATAGGTTGATGCTCAGCTCAGTTTTTAGCACAGAGGAATGGACCTGTCTTCTAATCAAGATATCACCGACTTGATCAAATCCTTCGATACGTCCAAGAAGGAAAGTTCTTCCAGCGTCTCTTGGAACTTATACATTGTACTGAAGTGGATTTCAGGTCCTCAATTCAAACCTCTTCGTTCTGTTTCCCTCAGGAATCTCATGAAAAAGACTCTTTTAATGGCTCTTGCTACTGCCAAGCGTATTAGCGAGTTACAGTCAATAGACAAGAGAATAGGCTTTGCACAAGAGGACGCAGTCTGCTCTCTCTCTCTTGGTTTCCTCGCAAAGAATGAGGACCCATCTAAACCCTGGCCTAGATCCTTCGTCATCAAGAACCTTATGGATATCTTAGGACCTGAGGAAGAAGAAAGACTCCTCTGTCCAGTGAGGTGCCTCAGGTACTATCTTCAGAGGATGGAAAAGATTAGAGGACCTTCGAGCAACCTCTGGTACTCTGTAAGAAACCCAGTTTGCCCTCTCTCCAAAAATCCCATATCCTTTTTTCTGAGAGAGTTAATATTAGAAGCCCACTCTCAGATCCAGGAAGAAGCCTTTCCATTACTTAAGGTTAAGGCTCACGAAATTAGGGCAGTCGCAACTTCCCTCACTTTTAAACACAACTTGTCTCCTTTCTCGATCCTACAGTCGACATTCTGGAGATGCAAGTCCATATTCGCCTCACACTACCTCAAGGACATAGAAAACGTGTTTGAAAATTGTACCACTTTAGGACCTTTATCTGTGGTTGGCATAGTGCTGGAAGAGGAAGCATAGGGAATCTCTCTGTTCCTTTGCTATCCACTCGCCTTGACTTAAGGTTTTGAGTCAATTGGAAGCCTGGAGTACCCACCAGTTCATATTTTATTATTGATAATGGTTGGGTATTGGTTTTATTCTATGGTGTAGGTGATAGTGTTGTCATTTTGTATTCTGGCCTTTGCCCAGGGCAAGGGTATCTTTTAAAACTTTGTCAGCATATGGTGTACTTCCTCAGCTGCAAAGTTCCCACTAATGTAGTGGCGACCCTTGGCTATACTGCCATGTCCACTACAAGTTGAGAGAAGCACCAACCAGAGGCAGTACCTACCTGCAGCAGCTCTCTCAACAGGTAAGGAAACAACAAACATTTAGTCAATGTTAGCAACCTTTCTATTTCAAATTCATTACAGTACTTACTTAATGCTTTGGAGTAGAATATGTCCATGCTCTTTCCCACCTCTTAGCAATGTGGAATCAATTATGTAATTACTTGGTAAGTTACTTATATAAAAATGACATTTTTATGATAAAATAAAGTTTTATATATACTTACCAAGTAATTACATGCTCGGAGCCTGCCCTCCTCCCCTTTCATGGACATTAGAGCATAAAACGAATTGAGCTCTCCGCTGGGTTGTTTCCTCGAGTCCCGGGTGGTGGGCAGGACCTTGTCACCTACACACTAACGATAACAGTGGCCCCGCACAAATTTTGAATTTCTAAGCTGCCGTAGGTTAGGAACCAATAGCTATGTAATTATTTGGTAAGTATATATAAAACTTTATTTTATCACAAAAATGTCATGTTGGCATTGTGATTATATACTGTATATCAACATTATGTGAAGTTATGTGAGTGATGTTTGTGGTCGAGTTAATTAACTTTTCATAGTAGAGAAAAGCATAAAAATTGTGTACAGAATATAAGAGAGGCTGACTGAAGTATCAGTATACAGTAGCACCTCAACTCAATAGAGACTTTGGGGTCTGGCTTTCTGATAAGTAACAAAGTCTCTCTAGTAACAAAGACCCTCTATTATAGCATTCATCTTTGTATCGGATGATCTATTGGGTCCTAGCGCTTGACTTCAGGCCTTAATAATAATAATAATATAGCCTGCACTTGAATATTTTCTAGATATCTTACAGCTAACAGTAATTCCACATAAATTGTAACCTAAATTGATTTGTACTTTACACTTAATATTCTGTTTAAGAGATTTGATTAAAAATTTATCACATTTAATATAGTAGCATAGCAAAAAATAATCATGATGATCCTATTAACCATTATTGTCTTAGATATTTGATTATCATTTTGAAAATGTGTTTTGTTTCTTGTACTTTAGTGTCAATTCATATCCTATTTATTACAATGTTTATATATCTGTTGACATAATCCATAGAATTTAAGGATTTTTGTAAATTACAGTGTACTGTTTGAGTACCAGTCTGTGTAAATTGAAATTGCTATATCTCAGACAACTACTTTAGAGAAATTGCATCATATTCTGTTCCATCAGAAGACATACTTAGATTTGTATATTAGCATTATCATGTTTTATGAAAGCAAGTTCTCAGTATGTGTTTTAAAATGATTGAGCAATTTTCTTAGAATATCACAGCTGAGGTCATTGATGTCAGAGGTAAACTTTAGTTGCAGATAATTTAAATAAATAAAAGACTCCTTTTAAAGCTTTTTTAAAATGAGAAATTACGTATTTTCGTCTTTTTGATATGTAGACAAAATCAATTCTGTACCTCTAATTTTTTTTTTTATGACAAGAACATATACTGTATAGAAGGAATTTTGAGAGTCATTTTGAACTTGTTTATTAGGAAGAGTTCCTTAGCATATGTTTGACAATAAATTTTAAATTCCATTTTTAGAATACTGAGATGTCCAAACTGCTGAACCAGACTCCCTTTGAATCTTATGTAGAAGTAAAAGGGGTTGTCCAGCAACGACCAGAAGATCAGTACAATAAGGTATGGTTATGCAAATGAAGACAAAGTATGGAGCACTGTGCTAAAGTTGTTTACTGAGTTACGGTAGATATATAATTTAAGCACAGCATTTGTGTTTAAGAGGGCTTAACCCTCTCAGTCAGTAGACGTTTGCAGTTCCTGTCTGTGCCATAGCCAGAGCTGAGATAAGCAAGGTTGCACTTTGTATACAGTACTGTCTATGAAGTTACTGTACATGCCATGATACTCACTCTTTTATCATTTAAAGCAGACTACTTGTATTCTGTTTTGGTATGTTATTAAAAAGCAAAATTGTAAAAACAAAGGGTCAAAACTGTGAGTTGAAAATTGTGGTAAATAATACGTTAGCATGTTGTAACTGAGTCAACAATTGGAATTTGATGATGCATTAATGCATCATAACTGAACCAAAGGGTTAATTGCCCATTCCAGTTTATTTTCCTGGGTTTTTAAAGTTTTCTTCTTTATGTAATTACACACCGGAATTTAGTCACCCCAACATACTCATTTTATGTGTTTGTATTTTTTACTTGGTTTTGATGCTGTTTGCATTATGATTTTTCTTTTTTGTGGCTTCCACATCTTCCAAATTACAGTATTAACATTATTTGAGTCAGATTTTCCCTTTACAAGGGGTAATGAATTCTCACCACTCCCTTTGGTCTTGTGCTTTTTCTTTGTGAATGCCCTTGTACTCGTATTATAGGTGCTCCTCTCTTCCCTTTCTCAATGATTTTCTGGTTGCTCCCACGGGTGTTCATTCTTCCATTGCTAATACAATGCTCATCTTCCTTCTGATCAGTTTTCCCACGGTCCAAGAATTTTATCTTCCTCTACCTGGGAAGAGCGGTAGATGTATAAGATTTCCTAATCTGTTTGCAGGAGAGTTAGCAAGGGTTCATATCCCCCAGTGGTCTAAAGAGAATGCTTCTATCCTCCTCCTTTGATATCATCATGTAGTTAGTAGATTTTGATTATTTGGTAGGTATACAGAGTTAGCTTTTGAGGAAAACTAGTATTTATTAGCCATGTTGTCATTACTATCTCTTAAGATCCTTCAACTATCCTTATAATGGCTATGCAGTATGTTTCAGATTAGAGATGCTTTTCAACATAAGTGAATGATGGCATATTCAGGATATGGCATCATATTTTTAATTTGTCTTGTTTCATGAAGTTAACTCTCCATGTCATTAGTATATTCATTAATATACAAACAATATTCAAGGCACAGAAAAGAGCATATTCAGCCTTTCTCTTATCACCCTTGCTTATCTAAAGTAAAGCATTAACATTCATTCTAGATGAGAGTCCATTAAACAAATTCAGTTACTGCATTATCTGAGTTGCATTCATTAACAGCTATGTCCTTGAATAAAGATAAGGACTGGACAGTTTTATAATATTTTTGCTAGTTAAATTGCTTTTTCCTGATTCACAAGGCTGTTTTCAAATGTTATATATATAAGGGTTTAGTATCAGAGACTAGCTAGTGACCTGCCTTGCCAATGTTTTGTATCATTGATTATGAATTTTTTATACTTTTTGCAGTTCATTTTATAAGTCTATCACTGTGCAACTATGATAAAAGAACTAAAGGGTATCACCTGAAAATAATTTGTTCCTACAAGGATGCAAACCTTTGCTTTTATAAATGGAGTATCTCAGCACACCTCACAATTTGACTGTGCACTAACGAAAAACAAAAGCCTATTTGGTAGGCCTAGGCATTGCCCTAACCTCAGTTGGCCTACTTTGACCATTGTGTTGCCTGCTGTGATTGCAGTAAGGTGTGTTTAGCATGTGAGGATACTCATTGTGCTTATGTTCTTTGTCTGTTTTTCACCTTGTGTGTTAACCCAAATTGTGTTTTATCAGTGGTGACGCTGCGAGTAGCATTGTATATAATTCCTGAATTTTTTAGTAGGTCTTTGTCTATGTTATGTGTCTCTTGTTTATTGTGTGTGTACCCTTTGTTCTTGTGGTGGCTACTGGGGAATTGAAGCCTAAATATGTTGTTGTGTGAGCAAAGATACGACTAGCTATAAGTTCATGTCACCTGAGGTGGTAGATCTGCATTTGCTTTGTATTTCCTACTTCGTGCTAAAAGAACTGAGGGGTATCACCTGAAAATAATTTTTTTTTTACTTGTTTTGGGTTAGTAAGCTGTTGAGCACAAGTGGTCTTCTAAAACCAAGTTACGCAGTTTAATGCATTATTCTTAATACTGTACTAGGTTTAGGATCCATTCAGTTGTAATGCCTCCAACAAAAGCTTCCAATTTACTGCTTTCCCTTCCAGGACCCTCAGGCTTGGGTACTGGATGCTTTTCTACAAGACTGGTCACACTTAGATTCTTAAGCCTTTTCACCTCTCTCAATGTGAGAAAGGTTCTCATCAAACTAAGAGAATTCAGGCACTCCAGGATGATTCTAGTAACCCCTTGGTGGCCACAGAGAGGATGGTTTCCAAACCTGTCTCTGGTAGTGGATCTTCCCTGACCTCTTCCTTTCAAGAGAGACCTACTCAAACAACCAAATGCCCTGAGATTTTATCAAAACCTCTACATGCTTCTGTTCCCGTACTCGGGCTGACAGCTATCTCTTACAAGTGAGAGGTTTTTCCAAAGCAACTTGGGAGTTTATCCTTAAGTTGAGAAGGACCCACCATCTAAATTTTATCAAAGGAAGTGGTTTTTCTGTTGCTCGTGGTGTCACTTTAGAGAGATATGCTGTACCCATACTTATGTAGTTAACATTATACAGGTTGACCATCACTAATCCGGCATCATTGGGACCTGGAGGGTGCCGGATTAGCCATTTATTAGGCTAGAATACACAAAACCCAGTAGCTAAGCACCTCATCTTAAAATTAAAATATCTCATAAATCAGTACAAGTTGGTTATTAAAGAAAAGACAATTATCAAATACAGGTAGTGCTTGAGTTACGATAATTCGACTTATGATATTTCGAGTTTACGATGGGGTTAGCAATTAATACTGATACGAAAATATTTAGGAAATATTTTTAGATTTCACGCAGGCGCAGGCAGCGAGAGAGACCAACTTACAATAGAACAACTTCTTTTCCTCCATCTCTTTATTCCATCTGCTAGTTAAAAAAGTAAAAGAGAATGATAAAAGTATTGTTAGTAACGTTATACTCTTGCGTAATTGCGTACGGCCATAAACAACTGAACGGGAAACTGTTGTTTTGCTAATAATCGTATCGGACAACAACTGTTTTGCTTGTATTTCAACCATCATACGGTAATACACAATTACTGTAGTTATGTTGCAAATGACGTTAAGTACTGTACAATAGGACCGATATATTTTTTACACTATACCCTTATTCGCTTTGGAGAAAAGATCGGCAGGGAAATATACTGCTACAGTAACTTTAAGCTGCAAGTTGTAGGTGAAGCTGAGAAAACAATGTGCAAGCTGCTAATGACTATAAATTATCGTGCATCGGCAAGATGGATGAAACTCGACCGTAAGTAAAACTGGAGAGAACGTATTTTAATCAAAACTACTGGGCGTGAAAGAATACAAATTACTACTGTTTTCACGCCGATAAAAGATAAATACGTAAAACTCGTATTGTGATGAAATCAGGAGAAAACAGCGAACGGAATCGTGATTTTTTTTTTTACACAAAACAAACATGCCACCACAATGGCCAGCCGCAATTCCCGCGAACGTCATATATTAACGAAAAAAATAGCTAGATTAACTTCACAACGAGACGTATTTGTTATATTTCGACTTAAAAATACTTCGTATAACGAAAAACATCCTTGTCCCAAATAAATAAAGTATCCATATTCATTTGCGCTAACTAGAAGCAAGAAAAGCGCTTTGAACTTAGTTAAATGCGGCGAAATAAACGCTGCAATATCGAGTCCCAAAACAAAACATTGATCGCAGTTTATAATACAAAAGCAATATGAGAATATACGAAATTGGAAACAATGCAGTAAAGCATAACTTTTTAAAAGATCCATGAAAAAGATGCACATTTGTTATGTTGATATTTGTATAGTACTGTTAATATGTGAATAGAGTTCAGTATAATGTAGCTTAGGCTACCAGTTTGTTGATGCAGCACACTGCGCCACCAAATCAAAGTGGCTGGCGAGCGAGTTAGCACAGCAACCGGGAAATTTGAAAATTATTGCGGAAACATTAGAAATTACTCTAGCCGAAATTTGTGCCGGATTAGTGATGGTCAACCTGTACAGTTTTTCCATTTCTTACAATATGCTAAGAAGCTGTTGATTTTTTCTGTTAGAGGGTATAAGGTCAATACTTTCCTTTGTGTTTTGTCATGTTCTATAGACATCTATGATGATCCAGATCGTAAGGACGTCTTCCGATCTTTAGAGATGGAAGTGCTTAGATCCCCGCATCAACTGTTGGAAACAGTTTCTTTGAACTATTTAATTAAGAAGACACTTTTTGGTAGCTCTAGCAACTGCCTAAAAGAGCAGGTGAAGTGCAGGCATTTTCATGAAATGAAGGTTTCATATAAGCAACTTACCAAGTAATTACATAGCTAAAGTTTCTACTTGCACGGCAACTTTTTGTAAAAATTCAGGTAGTGCTTCTCCTGTTTGTGTAGGTGACAGGCCCTGCCCACTATCGGAGCACATGGGAAACAACCTGGCAAGTAAACTCAGTTTGTTTCTGCCAGCTCTGGTGCACGCATTGGCACCATTTGCAGCAGCTTTTTTTTATGGTTTACTCAATTTTCTTTGCTGATTTTGGTGAAGTACAGTTACTTTGTTTTGGTAGCCAACAAGCTTTTGTCAGTTTATTAGCTTTTTTGGGATTAGTTCCCTAGTTTTAGCAGAATTATGTCTAGTTTTGCTATTGCAGTGAAGGGTATAAAGCTAGGTTAAAAAAATCTTATGATCCTTATTCGATCTGCAGTAAATGTAGGGGGCAGGAATGTAGCAGGGAGAAAACTTGTAATGGATATTCTTCATGGGATGAGAAACAGTGAAAGGTGCTTAAATCTCACTTAGATAAATTAGAGAGTGATAGGAAGAGGAAAGCGGCCTCTAGAGCCGAGAGACATTCACTTAGCCTAGAAACTACTCCTAAACCTAGTTCAGAAGCTACTCCTGCTCTTCCTTCTACTCCCATTCTTGCTTTTCTCATGCTATTGGCCCTCCTACTATTCATCCACCTACTCTGTGTCTGGCTCCCTTGCTTCCAACCCTAATACCATTGCCAGTCTCGAATCTAGGTTCGATAAGAAGATTAACCCTATAGTGAGTACAGTGGCAGAGTTAGGAGAGTCACTTAAAGTTATAATGGATAGTGTTTGCAGAAAAAGTGACAAGTGAGAGTGCAGGGCAATTGGAGGAGGTGGCTACCCATCCTGAAGGTTCTCCTAGACCAAGGTCACTGTCTTGCTCCCCTGAACCTGGGAGAAGACATACCAGCAGTCCAAGGGAGGCCATTGGGGCCCACAGTTAGTCGCCCCCTCAGCCACTCCTGTTGCACAATCCCAGGTGTCAGCAGACAGCCATTGGAAAGGCATCTCTTTGGAGTTGCATCAGTTGTCTTTTAGTTCCAACAATTCTGGCGTGGACAGGAGGCACCACAAATAATACCTAGATTCTTCACGACAGCTTAAGCGCCCTTCAGGTGATGTTGGTTGCCATTCAGATCCACTTCCCTTTAAGTGGTATAAGAAGGCTAGTACCAGCCCACAGCCTTCTTATAGTTACACTGTGGACCCTTCTGTCCCTGCCCTGGTCCAGCATCCACTTTTGTCTACATGGGACAGTCCAGAGGCCTTCTCACCTGAGCGCCCTCACCTGGCTCCCAAGCACACAGCATCCACTCATAGGCGCCTAACGTCAGCGACCAAACATCTGGCTCATCTTCCTGAGCACCCGGTGCCAGTTCCCAAGTGCTAGGCTCCACTTCCTGAGCACCCGACACCAGCTCCTGAGTGCCTGGCGCCAAATCTTCAGTACCCAACACCCACCTCTGAGTGCCAAGTGCCCTCTCTCATGCGTGTTTCTCCTCTTAAGTCTGCTCAGAGACCACTGTCTCTGTCGCCTTCACCTGTAGATCAAGACGAGCCGTTGTTGGCCCCTATTAAGTGACTGTTAGCTGAAATCATGAGCTTGTTGAAGAAAGCTGTCCCGGTCAAGATTCCAAGAATTCCTCCTTGATGCTATCATCTGTCTCCGGTCTTGCCCCGGGTGCCTGCCTGACCTTTTGATGAGGAATCAACTGGATGACTGGACTAGACTCCCCAAGATGGTACAGTACTTTCTTCGTCCTCCAAGAAGTCTCTCAAGAAGATGGGACATTGACTTTCAGCTAAAAGGGAACAAGGCAGAGCGCCTTTTGCCTTTCCTCCCTCTCGCTTATTTCGTAGGAGGTATTTATCTTACATCACCAGGGAAGCTACTTCTTTGGGAGTCGCTGTCTCCTCCCAAGGGGACTTCTCTGGACTCATCAACTCTTCTCAACGGTCTGTGTTCTCATCGGCAAAGATAATGTTTTCTTTGGTGGAACTAAACCACCTTGTCAAGGATTTATTCAAGGGTTTTGAAGTTCTTAGTTTTCTTGGCTGGACAGTGGGAGCACTGGCTAAGAAAACAGAGGACTCCCAGGATTTATCGGGAGACATCGCCTCAGACTGGCTGAGAGCCCTGTCTTGTTCGGACAAGGCCATTAGAGATGGCTCTCTAGAGCTTCCGCTCTATATTCCTTTGGAGTGCTTAAGAAGAGAGAGCTCTGGTGCTCCTTTACTACTAAGGGAGTCACACAGATGCAGAAATCGGTCCTGTTATTTTCGCCTCTGGACCAATATGACCTCTTTCCTCAGGACACAGTTAGGGAAATTGAGTCCAACCTTCAGAAGAAATCAACACAAGATTTGTTGACCCAGTCCTCCAAGAGTCCCAAGGATTCACCTGCACTTGCACCCAAGATGGCCTCTTCCCTCCAGCAGCAGCTCTTCCGTTGAGGTAGACCCAGATCTGAGTCTAGGACCTGTTCCAATGTCCAATTCACAGCCAAGGTTCATTAAGAATGGCTCAACCAAGACAGTGCCCAAAAAGTGAGTAGGAAGTCCTTCATGAACTGGTAGGAGCCAGACTCCTAGAGTTTTAGGAAAAGTGGCTGATTAGAGAAGCAGAGCTGTGGATCACCAAGGTTCTGAAGGAGGGCTATGCCATCCCATTTCTGAAGAGCCCCCCCATTAGTCACTTCTCCCATCACATTTTCAGTTTACTCAAGAAGCTCAGAGAGAAGTGCAACCCTTTTGGAGGAAGTTTCCTCCCTCATCCAAAAAGAACACCGACACAGAGGGTTTTTACAACTGTCTCTTTGTGTTTCCGAAAACATCAGGGGGCTGGAGACCAGTCCTCGATGTAAGCGCCCTCAATCATTTTGTCCAGAAGGGAAAATTCAAGATGAAGACAACCATTCAGTCCTTTCATCCAGCCACCAGGGCAACTGGATGATAACCTGAGATATGCAGGACGCATACTTCCACATTCCGATCCATCCATACTCCAGGAAGTGTTTAAGGTTTGTCTTTCAGGACAAAGTATATCAGTTTTGGGCCCTTTGCTTCAGCCTTTTGATGGCCCCTCAAGCGTTCACTCGAGTCATTGCTCTTATCTCAAAATGGCTCCACTTAATAGGGATCAGCGTCAGTCTGTGTCTGGACGACTGGCTGCTTTGATCCCCATCAAAGCAGAAGTGTATGAAGGACGTACACATGATTCTTCTTCTTACCAAGGAGCTGGGCCTTTTCATCAATCTCCTGAAGTCTCAGTTGACCCCGTTGCAAGAGATCCTCTATTTGAGGATGACTCTCAACTCTGACTTTTCAGGATTTTCCGTCTCCCAAGAGAATTTCCAGCTGCCCTCAGATGGTCCACAGTGTTTCTAGCCCTTTCGTCTTGCTTGGCTCAACAGTGGATGAGCCTGCCTGGGACTCTGGCATCCATAGAGATGTTTGCCAGATTAGGCAGACTGCACATGAGAATTCTCCAATTCTTTCTAAAGGCCAAGTGGGACAGGAAAACACAGATGGACACTCACGTGTTTCTGATCACCCCGGAGATCAAATCAGACCTGCAATGGTGACTGTCCGAAGAAAGACTGTCAGAAGGGAAGTCCCTTCATCCTCTGAGCCCCAACCTAGACTTTTATTGAGACAGCTCGGACACAGGCTGGGAAACCCTACTGGGGAATCAGGAAGTATCCGGTACGTGGACCCCTGAGCAACGAAGTCTACATATAAATGTCAGAGAACTGACAGCAGTTCATCTAGGCCGTCAGTGTTTCTCGACCATGGTCTGCAACAAGACAGTTGTAGTGGATGCAGACAATACCATGGCCTTAGCTTATATCTGGAAACTAGGCGGCACTCATTCCTTTTCTCTCTGCCAGGTAGCAAGAGATCTACTCCTGTGAGCAGATCAAAATCAAGTAACTCTGGTCACCCAGTTTATCCAGGGGAAATTGAATGTTTTGGCGGACGAGCTGAGCCATCGGAAGCAGGTCCTTCCCACCGAATGGACCCTAGATTCCCTAGTCTGTCAGGATCTTTGTAAATGGTGGGGCAAGCCGAAGTTAGACCTGTTTGCCACCTCCAAGAACCATCGCCTTCCTCTCTTTTGCTCTCCAGCCCCAGATCCTCTTGCATAGGCAACAGATGCCGCACTGCAAGACTGGTCCAGTCAGGGTCTGTATGCTTTTCCACCCTTCAGCATGATCAGGGAGGTGATAAATTTCAAGCTCACCACAATGCAACTATGACCCTCATAGCCCCATTTTGGCCCCTGAAGGAGTGGTTCTTAGACCTTCTTTGGTTATTGGTAAATTTTCCAAGACTCCTTCCCCAAAAACAATCTTTACTCAAACAACCCCACTTCAGAAGACACCATCAAGGGTTGTCCATTCTTGCCCTGACAGGCTCCAGACTGTCTGCAAGCTTGTCAGAGCGAAAGGCTTTTCAAGGGGAGCTGCAGAGGCTATTACATGACAGGCGTAAATCTTCTAGCCTCATCTACCAGGACAAGTGGGCAGTTTTCCATCGATGGTGTGTCAGTCACAATGTCTCTTCTTCTGCGACATCTGTAATGCAGATTGCTGAGTTTCTCCTATATCTGAGGAACTCTAGGAATTTGTCTTCCTCCACCATTAAGGGGTATCAAGCTATGCATAGCTCAGTTTTTAAATATAGAGGCCTGGATCTTTTGTCAAATTCAGATATTAACGACCTGATCAAGTCCTTTGATACGTCAAAACAGAGGAAGGACAATCTGGTTTCTTGGAACCTGGATGTAGTCTTGCAGTGGCTGACAGGTCCTGCCTTTGAACCTCTTCGTTCCGCTTCTCTTAGGGACCTCACTCACAAGACACTTTTCCTCTTTGCCTTAGCTACTGCTAAATGCATTAGTGAAATTCAAGCCATCAAAAAAAGGGTAGGTTTTTTCCCAAGGAGATGCAGTTTGCTCCATTACCCTAGGTTTTTTGGCCAAGAACAAGGACCCGTCCAAGCCCTGGCTTCATTCTTTTACCATTAAGAATTTAATGAACATCTGTGGCTCCAAGGAAGAAGAGAGAGTACTTTGTCCGGTCAGTACTTTGTCCGGTCAGAGCTCTGAGGTACTATCTGAGTAGGACAGAAAAGATCAGAGATCCATCCAGTAACCTCTGGTTTTCAGTTAAGAACCCTTCCCATCCTCTGTCTAAGAATGCCTTGTCATTCTTCTTGAGGGACTTGATTTCAGAGGTACATTCACTGATCTAGGAAGACGATGTTGCCAACTTTTAAAGTGAAAGCTTATGACATCAGAGCAGTATCTACCTTTATGGCTTTGAGGCACAATATGTCCCTAACTTCCATTCTTCAGTCGACCTTGCAATGCAGGTTTATTTTTGCATCTCACTATTTGAAGGAGGTGGAAACAGTGTTTGATAATTGCAGTACCCTGGGGCCGTTATCGGTGGCTGGCATGGCGTTGGGTGGATTCATAGAAAGCACTCTTTTTCTCCTACTATCCTTTTGCCTTGGTGTAGGGTTTTTCAGTTTTTGGGGAGCTTGGGGGTACAGTGTACCTGGAGTACCCACTAGTCTTAGTGGATGGGTTGTGGTGTTTTCAGAGTAGGTGACAGCATTGTCTGGTTGTTTTTAAATTTGGTACTGCACCCAGGGCAAGGGCACTTTTATATGCTTGGTAGCCATCAGGCCTATCCTCCACTGCAAAGCTCCCACTTAGGTAGAGGTGACCCACAGCTCAACTGCCATGCCACTACAGGTTAAGATGAGCACCAACCAGAGGCAGTTTTCACCTGCAGTAGCTCTCTTACCAGATAAGGAAACAACAAGCACTATATCAATGTTGGAAAATTTTTCTATTTCAAAGTCCTTACCATGCTTTAATGTGGGAATAGAATATGTCCGTGTATCCCACCTCCAATCAGTGTGGGATTCAGCTGTGTAAGTACTTGGTAAGTTACTTATGTGAAAATGATGTTTTCGTAATAAGATTAAGTTTCATATATACAGTACTTAACAAGTAATTACAGAATTGGACCCACCCTCCTCCCCTTTTATGGATATAAGGACACAAACAAATTAAGTTTACCTGCCAGGTTGTTTCCTGTGTGCTCCAGTAGTGGGGTCTGTCACCTACACAAAACAGTAGAAGCGCTACCGCGAATTTTTAAATAAAAGTTGCTGCACGAGTAGGAATGTTAACTGTAATTACTTGGTAAGTATATATGAAACTTAATTTTATTATGAAAATGTCGTTTCTTGCAATGGAGATGCTATACTTTCATTTTTGCCTTTTTTCAGAGAAAGAATGACATTAAGGCAAAACTTCTTCCATGAGTTGTCAGTACAGTGTCTTGAACTTGACCTCCTTGGTGGGTAATGAGGAAGAGGTTCTTTTATGCCCTGTAAGGGCAGTTAAGATTTACTTGGATAGATTAAAGCTTATCAGAGGCAAAGTTAATAATTTGTTTATTGAAGTTGGAAGCCTAACACACTTGTGTCTAAAATTACAATGTTCTCCTTGCTATTAGGCCAGTTTAGTGCATGGAGAGCTTATAACATGATTTATTATCTTTGCTGAAGGCATCTATTCATAATGTAAGAGCTATTGCTACTTCATGTACTTTTTAAAAAAGTGTGATGGACATAGCTAATGCATTACAATGGAGATGTAATTCTGTTTTTGCCTTGAATTACCTTAAAGATATGGAAATTTCACTTGAAAAATTGTTAATACCTTAGTCTCTTAATTGTAGGGAGCACAATCTTTTCCTGAACCAAACAAAAGAGCAACCTTGTAGTCTCTTTCCTGGTCTTGATTTTTAGGGAGCATGAAGGTACCCTGTTTGCATAAGAGCATACATTTGAATCTTTCGGTATTCTTTTAGTTTTGACTGTCATTTGTAGAACTGTTGGACATACTGAGGCACAGGAGTCTCATTATCACTTATCACAGCTGCAGCGATGGCTTTCTCCACAAGGCTGCTCTTAGCTTTGTAATACCAGATAGCCTTACTCCCTGAGAGGGATCCACCCTCTGGCAGCAGTAATATACAGGAAGGATCCTGGTTGAGGTAAGAATGTTTTAGGTTTCATGTAAGAACCCTTTAGTATGCTTGGCTGAGCTGATTGCTGCTTAGCTGCAAACCCACCATCCTTTTCTCAAAGTGGATGTCAGCTATCTTTAATGGTAGGTAAGAGTCATCCCTGTTAATGTAAATTTTCATGATAAAATTTATTATTTAGATACTTATCTACTGTTAAAGTACAACTCTACCAGCTTCCCCACAACTTAGTGGGCTGTCAAGACGAATTCTGACAAGAACTAAAACATTTGAGACACACTTGGTGAGAACAGGTGAACGAAATTGTCATCCAGGTCAGCCAAGCAATCTTTATTTTGGAATAATGATTGCCCCTGCTGCCATGAAGATATAGCTATCTTTAATAGTAGGTAAGTATCCAGGTAATGAATTTATGAAAATTTACCATTTTCCTAGGTATACAAATCAAATGACTTTCCCACCTCAATACCCCATTTTGTCCCTGATGCCCAAAGAATAGTGCTTGTAGGTGGCTGGTGACTGAGAGTACCCATCTTCCCATAACCACCAGTTAACCACCTTGTTACCAAGTTGAATGGTTGTCTCCAGCTCATGCTGAAAAATGCACCTATCTAAAAGGCTCTTGCATGTGTATCTAAGAAAAATACAAATATCTTTTAAGTTTTGATGAATTTGGTAAGTTGCTAGTAGAGATCTTACATTCAGTGTCCTTTCAAATATTGTTGCATTTTAAGAATTTAGTTGTCTGTACCTGTATTTGTAAAATTTGATGTTATTGTCTTTATTTTTTAACAATATGATTGTTTTTACTTTTTGTAGAATATGCTGACAGGAGAGATAGAAATTTTAGCTCACAGATATGAGGTTTTAAGTAAAGTTCAGAGAGATCTTCCATTTATTATACGCTCATACAATAAGGTAAGGTGACTGAGAACTTAACATTAATTGTAATTGTTCGTTAGTGAGTAGAAATGAAAGTATAGTTGCTAGATAAATTCAGAGCTTGTATCCAGTAAAGTAGTTCAGTGAGACTAGTAATATTGAATGAATTTCCTAATGTTTAATATTGC
This sequence comes from Macrobrachium rosenbergii, assembly GCF_040412425.1. Classification (NCBI taxonomy): domain Eukaryota; kingdom Metazoa; phylum Arthropoda; class Malacostraca; order Decapoda; family Palaemonidae; genus Macrobrachium; species Macrobrachium rosenbergii. The sequence continues at coordinate 10,496,159 of NC_089753.1, read as the reverse complement.
CAATATGGAGAGCTCTCTCCCACGAATTGACAGTCTTTTGCCTGTTTTATTATTTGGTGCTGATTGAGACTCCTTTTTTCACTTTTTCAAAAGTTCAGCTAATGTGGAAATATTCTATATCCTACTTGCGTAATTATGGTCTAGCATTTTTTGTTTTATCTTTGCTGTTTCTCTTTGGTATAAGTGAATTAGTATTAAGGCCAGTTATGTACCTGTATATATATTTACTTTAATTCACCTTTATGCTGTGATGTTCCTCTTGGAGTAGATAGTTTTGTAAAAAAAAATAAAAACTTTTTTTTTCTTGCAGCCAAAAGAAAATTTGAGACTACAGTATAGATATTTAGACTTGCGTCATGAAGAACTTCAGCGGAATTTGAAATTACGATCCATGGTAAGATTATTTGCTGTAAACAGTCTCACTTTTCATTCCAAATAACTCAAGTAAAACATGTTCTTGAAAAAGCCAGATATCATTGGAAAAAATGTATTTAGTTCGGTTAAAATGAAAAAAGCTGTGGTGCTGAGTATTTTAAAAATTCATTAGTACAGTGTTGATTTAAGTAAAATGCACAAACAATTTATTGGCAGTCCCCAGTTATTGACGCCCTTGGTTATCGGCTACCCAGTTTTACAGCACTTGTCTAGCAACGACAATAACTGGATTTTCTGCGCCAATATGTGCCGATCTATAGTTATCAGCGCCGATCCCCACGTAAGAGCGGTGCCGATCCCTAGTTATCAGTGCAGATATCAGCACCGATAAGCAGGGATTTCGGCGCTATTATCACTTATTTTCAATTATCAGTGATTTTTGGTTATCGTCACACCATCGGGAATGGAACTCCCACTGATAACCAGGGACTGCCTGTATAGCCCAGTATATTTTGATACTGATCAATAAAGGTGGTAGTCAGACTGAATGCTGGGTTGTGATAAAAATTCAAAATATTTTATACATTTATTGTATAAATGATGATTCCTTAGTCAAAAAAAAACCTTACTTTTAATGGGGAGGCGTGTTCTTATCATCATCAAAAACCTTCAACTGCCGTTTGGGGCCATATTTCTTCTTGAACGATTTGAGTAGCATAATTTCTGAAATATATGTCATCACAGGGATCTCCTCAACGTAGGAACGTCTCCTCTGTTGTATAAATGATGATTCCTTAGTCAAAAAAATGGGGAGGCATTTCCATTGAACAGTACTAGGTCACATCTCAGGACTCTGTTGACGATGCACATTCCATTGACAGTACTAGTCTGTTGACAGTGCACAAGTTGACAATAGAGTACTTAGCTCATATCTGCATAGATCATCTTATCATAGGACATCCCCTAGGGTTATCCTATCATCTTCTCTGTATACAGTGCTGATGAATGGGGTTGCAGTAGCATGCTCAACTTAGACGTCAGTCGGACACATTCCTGGATGAGGGGTGTATGTCAGACAAGTTCCTCACCAGAGTGTATGTCCTTGTATGGGTACAAAGTTCGTCTTCTTTGGCAACGTGAAGTGACTGAGCATGCCTATTTTACCTACTTATCAGTTTCTACTGCCAGATTGGATTTAATACCAATAACGGTATACAAGAGCAATCGTTTTCAGACGACTGATCTCCTCCTTAATATTCAAGAACTTTTATGTTCATGGAATTTTGAACGATGGTTCTTAGCTATGCTAAACAACTTTCACTTCCAGTATTGATGAGATCTTACTGATAAGGACAGTGGAATTGATCAAGACTGTGATCTCTTTCTTTTCTAGTTGCTTTCTCCTTTACTGAGATAGGTAAGAAGATAAGACCTATCAGATGTTGGACCTTTAGAATACATGTGTGTGAAGTATTTCGGGAATGATATCAGATGTGTATTGATAGATTTCTTAATTTCTTGTCTGAACAGGTATATCTATCAACTAATCTAGAGACTACATTCTAAAACTTATTTTTATACAAGTAACTTACCAAGTAATTACATAACTATAGTTTCCACTATGAACGGCAGCTTAGATTCAAAATTTCGTGGTTAGCACTTCGATAGTTTGTGTAGGTGATTAGCCTGCCCCACTTACAGGATTATTAGGAACGACATAGTAGACAGATGTCATTCGTTTCCTGCCGTTTGTGGTGTCAACACCTGGTCTGGCAGCAGCTTTTTCATTTTTCCGGCTATATTACCAGATTTCGGTATAGAATACCTAAATAAACCATCGGAATGTGTATATTGTAGCTTTCAAGGTGAAATCTTTTAGGACGAATTTTTTCTTATTTTGTTTATGTTACGTTGATTCAGTCATCTACAAGCACCAGTAAACATCAACATTTGCATTTATGGTTTGATTGCTGGTCAGGTTACTGGCAAGCCGCCGATAATAGTTTTGCCCAAAAAGTAATTCTCGGATGTTATGAACTCCATTATAAACAGTAAATTGTTGTATGTTATGCCTTCTCATTAAGGCCATAACTTTTACAATTAAGGTTTGTTTACTGAACATTAGGCTGCTGCCAAGCCACTGATAATAGTTTTGCTTTAAAGGTAATTCTTGGATGTTACATTCCATTATAGAAAAAATTGTTGTATGCTACACCTTTTCATTAGGCCATAACTTTTACAAATTATAATTTGTTTACCGAGCTGCCGATGATAGTTTTGCCTTAAAAGTAATTCTCGGATGTTACATTCCATTCTAAAAATAAATTGTTTTATGTATGTCTTTTCATTAGGCCATAACTTTTACAAATTATGATTTGTTTACTGAACATTAGGCCCCTGGCGACCCGCTAATAATAGTTTTGCCCTAAAAGTAATTCTCGTATGTTACAACATTCCATTATAGAAGTAAATTGTTGTATGTTACGCCTTTTTATTAGGTCTTAACTTTTGCAATTTATGATTTGTTTATCGGCCATAGGCTTCTACCGAGACGCCGATAACAAGTTTTCCTTAAAAGTAAATTGTTGTATGTTATGTTTTCCATTAGGCCATAACTTTTGCAATTTATGATTTGCTTACCAGGCATTAGGCATTGCACAAGCTGCCGATAATCACCTTGAAAGTAATTCTTGGGTATCATCTCATTTCATTAGGCCTGTAGCTTTTACAATTATTTATTTACCTGACTTATGCTTCTTGTAAGCCACCGCTAAATAATATTTCAACAATCTTCACACTTTCCCTTGCAGAAGAACTGAAAGTGTTAAGGCAGAAAGTAGTAAGGAGAGAAAAGTAAAATACAGAGATTTCATCCTGGCTCCAGCTCATGCTATGACCACCCAGAAGTGCCCACAGCTCCCGAGCTGCACACCCATGCGCTCGGCACCAGTGGACCACCTGGCACCAATTCCCTCCTTCTACAAGCCTTCCTTGTCCATTTGCTCATGCGCCTGGCTCCCTTGCTTCTTTTCCATACTTTTGCCAGTCTTGTGTCTTTTAGCAGATGTCAACCTTGTGTTAACCTTGTAATAATAAAGTGTAGTGCAGTGGAGGGGTGCCTACTGAGGTCACTGTCAGACTCCCATGCACTAGGGAGGAGGCATAATGGAAGTCTAAGGGAGGTCGGTGGGGTCCCAGGTATCGACAGACAGCCACGGGAAGGCGTCTTACTGGATGTGTAGTGAAGGAGATGACTGTCCGGCCCCTCGGATCTCTTAAACCCAGTCCCTGTCAGACTCCCATGCACCAGGGAGGAGGCATACTGAAGTCCATGGGAGTCCGAGGGGGTTTGCCACCAGATAGTTTCCCTTCAGTCAAGCCTGTTGTCCTCAGGTCTCGATGGGCAGTCATTGAAAAGGCATCTATATAGGGACGTGCTTTCCTTGCCTCTAATTTTCGGGATCCCAGTATGGATAGTTAGATCCCAGTGTAGACTAGTGGCGCCAGTAGAGCTTTTAGTGTTTTTCTCTGCCATTGTGGTGCGCCAGTAATTGACGTCAACGCTCTTCCAATCTGGACAATGTCAGTTCCAGGCACTCAAGTTCTGAGTGAAGTTTCAAGCGTTAAGTTCCAAGAACGCAAGTTAGTGTCCGAGTGAACAGTGGCGTCTGAGTGTCCAGTGTTCGAGTGCACAGTAGCCGATCGCCATTATCCAAGCTCCCAGTGTCTGAGCACCCGGTGTTCGACGCCCAGTGTCCGAGCTCCCAGATTTGCGCAAACACCCATGTCCACTCGTCCACCTGTCCATTTGACGCCAGCTGTCCGTTTGGCACCAGCTGTCAGTCATCAAACAACAGACTTGGGATGACAGGCACCACCTCTTCGGTTTGCTACATTGGTTTCATCTATACCTATGTTCCTTTGTTGGAGCCCATTCATTAGAACCTAGTAATATTTTGGGCCTGTTACACAGTAATATTTTGGGCCTGTTACACCGTCCTCCGAGCATCTAGTGCCTGAGTGTCTAGTGTCAGAGCACCCAAAGCCAGAGGCTCGGCCCTCTTTTAGTTCTCAGCGCCAGCTTTCTCCCTAAGAACACACTTGGTTTTTCTAGTGCCAGCGCCAGTCTAGTGCTGGCACCAGTCCCTGTTCACCTGACGCCAATTCTTTTCCAAGCAGGAGCCCTGGCTAAGAAGACAGACACTCCCAAGTGTTTAGCAGGAGTCATTGCCTCGGATTGTTTCTGTGTCCTGTTATATGTGGACTTGGACAGCTTTAGTTTTTAGAATTTCCACTTTCGTCTCTGTATTCTCCTTCTACTAGAAGGAGATCTCTTTTGTTCTCTTACACTGTGAGGAATCACACAGTCGCAACAGACCATCGCTCCCAAACGATGCCGTGCCTACACCAGTTTCTGAGCACTCGACACTACTGTATTTTCTGGTACGCAGCTCCTGACAGTGAGCTGCATGGCCACAGTTTCTCTTTTCTCTCTTAGACAGTAGATCAGTTCAAGAGGGAGACAAACCAGACAGTTCTATCATCCATTCCCCAGGACGATTGGATGGAAGCGTGTGGATATACAGGAAGCATTCTTCCTACCCTTGTCCGGACTCCAGAGAGCTTTTTTGTCCCATCTTTTTGGACTGGGCTTTCCAATCGGGGGTCTGTACTTCAGCCTCTCTGTTACACTTCAGGGCCTCTCCCGAGTCCTCCTCTTCCTGCATTTGACTTTCCTTTTTCTGGGCGTAACTTCAGTCTTTACTTGTTGACTGGCTTCTTCATCGCCTTTGAAGAAAGGGGCTCAAAGGTTCCTGACAACAATCTTACTGGGACAGGGAAACACAGTCGGACACCTCTGTGTTTTGTCTTAGCCAAGGTTTTTAGTCAGACTGTCAGTAGTGGCTGTCAGAACATGACATTGTGAAAAGGAATCCCTTCTTCTGCTGAGCCTAGTTCTAGTATTCTTCTTAGGCCCTTAGATCTAGGTTAGGGGAGCCTGCATGAGGAACCGGGAAGTTTTCCGGGACTCGGTCCCCAAAAAGAACTGAACCTTCACTTCTACATTAAAGAGTTAAGGCAGTTCTCATATGGCCTCAGTACTGCTTGACCCTATTAATTTCTAGACTGTGGTAGTCCATTTGGATAAAACCTCAGTCCCAACGCATTTACTTAAAGGGGGAAGCTGGATCCAGTGTTCCCTCTGGACCAAACAGCAGAGTTCTCCCTCTGTTGACAGAGCAATCAAGTCATCTAGTCTCGTTTTTATGCAGCAATCCAAAACCTCTCAAACCTCTTAGCAAGGGAATGAGGTGCATTAGTTGTAAGGTATAAAGAAAGAAGTCATGACAGATCATTTAGTACTTGAGTCGAGCAAAGGAAATCAAGAGGAACATACAGAAAACTCATGTAAAATCCAAAAATTACAAGAAGAGAGCACTCTTTTCTTCCAGAATATGAATGGAAGAAAATATCCAGAAGTCTGCAGAAGAGTCATGTGGGCTGGCATTGACTCAAAGGGAAGAAAGCCCAACTGGAAGCTGCCATAGGGGAGGCCATGCCATGCAAGATGACAACAGAAACACTATTTCCTGGTCCAGGGTGGAAATGTCAAAGCTTCCCTTTCAAAGAGAAACTGTTACCTTTAACTACCACATGAAAGCAAAGTTTCCCAGATCCTTTGATTGGGAGTTTGATTATCATAAGAAGGGAAGGTAAGCATGTGAATGATTTCTTCCCGCTTGAACCAGGCAATGAGAATGAGTCACTAAGAAGGCGAGAGGTAATGGCAGTGTTGTGCTTCTGCAATTGCCTCTTGAGGATCTAAAAAGATTCCCTTAAGGCAAGAGTGAGGTGTATGGTAACAGTCTGCAAGAAACAGCAAAAAATGCTAATTCCTGAACCTGATACTGAGAATGCTCTCTTCTTTCTGGTAGACACCAAGTTGAGATTAAACCCAGACTAATGAAGCAAATCATTGAGAAGAGAGAAATTATTGGAAGGCTAAGATGCCTACTCATAAAGAGGGACAAAAGCTTAAAAAACAGCAACATCAATACTGGAAAGTGTTGTTTGGATAAGGACTCAATCTTCCAATATTCCTGTACTTGTGTTATATTCTCTCCACTTCACCCTCCTTCTTCACCTCTGCTCTCCAAGTCAAGGCTCTGAAAGCAAGCTGTGAACGACCAAGTAAGAAACTAGGAATCTAAGAATCCATGAATCCTAGGCAAAGGGGACCCTGATCTGCCTGTAACATCTAGTCTTTTCAGACGACCAGAAGGCCAGATTCTCAAAAGAGAGGAACTCTAAAATTTAGATATGTGAGAAATAGAACTGAAGCTATAAAACAACACCCAGGCATGTGCATGGCAGTAGCCAAGCCAGAAAACTGGTCTTAGTGTGTGGATGCACAGACTCAGAGATCAAGACAGCCAGCTTGAGCAAGCAGCATGTCTGAGCCCACGCCGTGTAGGGAGCCTAGGAATGCATGAGTCTCATCAGTGGTAACCTGTTATTCAAGATAAGTGCATTCTGCAAACCTAATATTACTTTCTGAAAACTAACAAATTTCATTTAGCTTTGTGTTTGGATGAGTGGCAACACCATAAGGTTCAGCTAAGTATCAGTACTACTTTATTTGATAAAACCTTGATGTGATGGGAGAAGTGAGCATACTATGTTATCTCCAATATTGTTGCTTATCTGGTTTTATCATTTAATTTTTATCTCATTGTCTGCTGTTGGATAGCACGTTTTTTTATCACCTTTTATCATAGTTTCTGTTAGTCCCAAAATAAATTGAATTAAAAAAATATAATTGTCTATTTCAAAATACAGCAAATTGTGACATGCAGTACCAAAATATAATCCAGCAATTACACTGTCTATGAAAGTGAAGATGGGGTGTGAAATTTCCCAAGTTACTTTTTTCAGTTATATGCGTCAAAGAAGAAAAACCAGCAAAATCCATAGCAGGGTACTCAATTGCTCCCTGTGATCAAGAGATGTCTGATATAAAACAATCCAGTTAGTGCTACCTATTGGTGAGAATGGGAAATGAACCTTATCTGTAAATCAGAAGTCTCTCAACTGGAGGACCAACAATACTGGTTATAACAACAGGGGAATCAATGAATACTAAATCCAACCAATTACCAGATTTGTGTATGGCCTCATTTGTAAATTACTTAAAGACGCATCAAAATTAGAGTCAGAAGGTCTTAGGTTGCAGCAGCTGGTAGGAGAAGCATAATTCAACAACTTCCTATGGTGACCACTGAAACTGGCAATGAACACATCTTCATCTTCTCTTTATTAGCCATGATGATATGAAGTCAAAGAATCATATCATCTAAGTCTGGATTGTGATGGATGGAATACAAATAGCTGTTATACTTGCCACAAACTTTAATGATTTTGATCTCAGAGTAACCATATTCATAACATGTCTTATATTAGAAGCTGGAATAGAATAAAGAATTTATGCCAAAGGTCATTCAGCGCTGAAACGGAAATGGACAGTAAAAAGGTTTCAAAGGTTAACAGGAGGAAAACATCGCAGTTACACTATGAATCAATTGTTAGGAGAGGGAGGAAAATAAGATGAAAGTAAGAGAATATGAAAGGAGGTACAGTAAAAGGAATGAAATGTGTTGCAGTTAGGGGCCGAAGGGACGCTGCAAAGAACCTTAAGTAATGCCTGCAGTGCACCGCATGAGATGCACTGACGGCACTGCCCTGCTATGGGGCGTATTAGGTGTTGGGTACTCATTCCTATTATTCAATATCATTCCCCTTGCCCTAGGAATTGCATCAAATTTAAGAAATAATGGTTTCTTGAAGTCTAGAATGAGGAGCTCAAGTGAATGCTCATTTGAGGCAAGTAGGTCTCTAATGTTACCGTGCAGTCTGCAAATATTGCAGTACATCACAAAACACTGGCAAGGAGTAGAACACACAGGTCCACGATTTGGCTCAACATCTCCAGCCCATTTAATCTTAGAATCAATAAAAATATGCTATACTTAAAAAATGAATTCAGCAATAATTATAGAAATGAAATTAAAATGCCTATATGTATATAAGGATAATCATCAATAACCATGCAAAAATGAATGAAATGACAGAAAAAATGCTCAACATGGCAGAGAACACACCAAGTAATGCAAAGTACCTACCAAGAAAGCCACTTTGACCAGGGAGGACAGTAGTGATGGTTTGGAAAATTAAGATCAAAGATAAAAGTTCTGGGTATCATGTATAGGAATTAGCATTTTGTGCTGTTTCTTGCCGACTCTGTTACCGTACACCTCACTCTTGCCTTAAGGGAATCTGTTTAGATCCTCAAGAGGGAATTGCAGAAGCACAACACTGCCATTACCTCTCACCTTCTAAGTGACTCATTCTCATTGCCTTCTCTGAGCAGGAAGAAATCATTCACATGCTTACCTTCCCTTCTTATGATTATCAAACTCCCATCCAAACGATCTGGGGAAACTTTGCTTTCATGTGGTAGTTAAAGGTAACAGTTTCTCTTTGGAGAGGGAAGCTTTGACATTTCCATCCTGGACCAAGAAATAGTGTTTTTGTTGTCACCTTGCATAGCATGGCCTCCCTATGACAGCATCCAGTTAGGCTTTCTTCCCTTTAAGTTGATGCCAGCCCACATGACTCTTCTGTAGACTTCTGGATATTTTCTTCCATTCATATTCTGGAAGAAAAGAGTGCTCTCTTCTTGTAATTTTTGGATTTTACTTGAGTTTTCTGTATGTTCCTCTTGATTTCCTTTGCTCGACTAGAGCACTGGATGATGTGTCATGACTTCTTTCTTTATGCCTTACAACTAATGCACCTCATTCCCTTGCTATGAGGTTTGAGGGGTTTTGGAATTGCATAGTCAGTGTATCCCTACTGTTTCCTACCTAAATGCTGACCAACTAGAAGGTGAGCTGGTGCCTCCCCTTGTGACTTGCATCCTTTTAATGAAATTTACAGTAATATATGATGGAAAGACCTGGGTCAAGTTGTTTTTAGCATGCAGATTTTGGAGTTATTCATAACTCTTTTCACAGAAACTTTGGTTTTGGGTAAGAGGGTAGGATCCAGAGAAACTTGGATTTTAGTTAACAAGGGCAGGATCATGACTGCTGACTTCTTTCCTCTTTCTACAAGAGAATACCTGTAGGCATCTGGATGCTTTATCCTTGGCCCCATAGTGGTTGCTCAACTACCATGTAGTTTCTCAGCTCCTGTAACAAGGGTGTGGAGGTGGTGTAGAATGTTATTATTTATCCCCAGTTGATACCAGCCAACCTTTTCTTCCTGTTCTCTAATAGGAAAACAGAATTCCTAGACCTTTCCCAGAGTATAGGAAACTAAATTCTCGCACAGGGCCCTGTTAGCTTATGCATCCATATGCCAGGCTGTACAGGAGGTTACAGGAGCATGCCTTCCCTTGCTCATATACATGACCGTGAATCTGACAGTTCCAAGTAAATCTTTGACTGTCCCTCCAACCTTTTGCTAGAAGCTGAGTCATATGGGATGTAGCATGGGTTTATAGCCCTGCATGCTCTTCAGTTCGTGGAACCTTGCTACTCAGTTCCATGCAATGATCCTCCCACCTCAGATGTAAGTGTTCCATATAATAGGTGATAGTTTGTATTCTCATATGATCAGATATCAGATTTTAAAGATAATTTGTATTTTGCTTAGATATGTAGACTAGAGCCTTTTATCATAACCCTTCCTCAGACAACTTAGCATAACCTCTCCTTGCAGTAGGAAGAGGTGACAGGTTACTGAAATGTGAGGGGTCATTGCTGCTCTACTTAACTGCCTACTACCAAGCAGACACATTGTTGCCAAGCTTCAACAATTGTTTCCAGCTTTCACTGGGAATAATTGAACATAAAAGGCTCTGGTTTTCATATTTAGGGAAAATTAAAATTATTGTAAAAATTTGGTATTTTTTGACATAATAAGTAAGCAAATTCCTAGTCATGTGCTGAATTATCGTATTATAAAGAAAGCCTGTTTCAGTGTTGGTTGCAGACTTACTTGGGGAGCAGGCTTGTAATCATTGGAAAATGAATACAGTATATGATTTGACACAGAGTACTTATACAGTACCAAACTACTGTATTCTAGTTCTGGCTTGGCAGCTGGCAACAGTCTGTTTAGAATATTTGATGATAACTGCTGTACAGTTCCTTACATGAACTTTGGCACCAGTAGCAGTTTGGAGCATTGAACTCTATCATACTTTGGAGATACTGCAACAGCTGGCTAGTGATGGCAGTAGAGTAGCAGAATTGATAAGACAACTGATCCTGTTATGTCAAGTTTGCCTAAATGTCAAATTTTATTTCAGTACCTTCAGTGAGAGCTACTTTCCTGGGTATGATCATCAATGTGGAAGCAAAACTATCTTGCCTGTCAGAAGACAGGATCAGATTTTCATGCTGGTTAGCACAGTTCTTGCAAAGTCTAAATCCTTTGTCTAAATTGTGACAATCCCTGATTGAGAATCTTATATCACTGGAGAAACTAGTTCAGATTGTAGTCACTTCAATTGCAACTCTTGAGGTCATGGTCCCCAGTGACCCTACCAGAAAACTGGCAGTTATTGCCTTAGATGATGTTCTAAAGGACCTTTGATGATAGCAGGACCTTGATGACTTTGGAGAAAGTGTGTTTTTCGAAGAAGCTGGTGCAACCAATGCAAGGTTTTGTAAGACTACTAAAAACTTCTGTCAGGCCATGTGGAACCAATGCTATGCCATAGTTGCTAACTTCCTTCTCTTCTGTATCACTTCAGAAAGTTATCTATCTCAACCATCAAGGGATATACTGTATATATATGCTGTCTTTTGTATTTTTGAACTTTATGAGTTGAAGAGGCTCATTCAGCCCATGGAAAAGGAAGTGCATCCTGGTATGCTCAAATCTTCCTCATCCTTAGCAGTCTTGCAAAGCCTCCTTATGAGTATTTCTGGAAGTTTCTTTGTAGGACCTTATACCAAAGACTGGTGTTTTATGGTGGTTGTATCTTTGCAACAGGTCAGTGAGATTCACGCTCATTCTGGTAAGGTCACTTGTTAGAGGATGGTCATAATTTTAAATCATTTGCTCTTGACTTTGTAGTAAAGAATCAAACAACTAGCAAGTCAGGACCACTTCACAGCAACCATCATCATTCATTCCTTGATATTTGTCACCAGTACTGTAATGAAGAGGACTTCCTGTGTTCTGTACAGTATAGTGAGAGGTACCTGCACTATATGCAAAGGATCAGAGACTTAGGAACAACATCTCCAGACTGTTCCTCTCTGTTGGCCAATGGAACAAACAAGTCATAAAGAACACATTTTTGTATTGACTGAAGAAGGTAATTTTTAGTGCATTCTTTAATGTGATGGATGGTAAAGCAAAACATGTTAGTGTGAGCAGACATAGTCAAAGTACTTTGTACTTCTGTTTCTTTTATGGACAATTATGAATTTTTTATTTTGTGTGCAGGTACCCATTGATCCTATCTACCGTTATTGCTATATATTTAAGGGAGGTTTCTCATAGATAGTTGGACTTGTATTTGTGGGGACTGGTAGTTGTGGTAGGTCATGTTTTACCTTTGGGGAGGAAGCTTGGGATTCATCAATTGTTTCATCGCAGTTCACCTTCACTTTTTGTTCAGGGCATTTTCAAGAGATGTAAACTTACAGGTATATTGATTTCTGTGTCTCATGATGATTGTAAGTATACTTCCTTTCCAGATCTGAAAGACTTACCTGTTACAAACACTTTGCTTTGTAAACCATGGGTTATGGCCTTATTATGTACCATATAACTTTTCTCTTAATAGGTGGTCTACTGGATTCTACCAGTATACATGAAACACACTGGGTCATTCGGCACTTTAGCTACATATGTAAATAGCAAGTCAAGCATATGTATGATTAATGGAGCTGTGATGAAACAAACTACGTTAATAAACAGTCGGGGGTCTGGCTTCTCAATAAGCAACAAAGACACAATGCTTGGTAGTATAGACTAGAGGATGCCGAGGACTAGTGCAGCTATTGTGTAAAAATTTGTCTCATTCTTTGTTGCCTTTCTTGTTATGTAGCATTATTTCATTGTTAGTTTTCAGAGGGTCTTTTAAGCTGTTAGATTTATTAGTGAATGCAACAATGCAGGTGGGAATGATAAAATATGAAAAAGTACCTTATGCATTGCATGTGAGTGTTTGTGTGTTTGTCTTCTGATTTTATTATGAGCAATTTGTTACCTTTTGTACTGTATTTGAGTATATTCACATTAAAATTCTAATAAAGGTTATTATTATTATGTATTCAGTATGGCACAAAAAGAAATTGACAAAAATCACTTCACCATCCAAAACCTATTGTAAGCTACATAAGCTTTGGCTGTTATACAGTATATCATTGGATGAAGCATTGAGTAAGTATGCAGTGCACAATATTTTAGTATACACACCCAGTCTAATTTTATTAAAAGATATTAACTTCTCAACACTTGGAGTAAAATAATAATACATAATGTAAAGGAGAGGGAGCTGGGAGTAAACAGACAGGGAGATATGTATGATTGCTTTTGGAAGTGCAATTTTCACACAACTGACAAATGAACTGAGGATATTCACGTGATTTTCACTATGCTGTTAATGACAGGTAAATGTTGTGGTAAAAATAATTGATTTCGAATATATATGGTCTCAGTTCATCTGTCAGTTGTATGTAAATGGCACTTCCTTAAGCAATTGTATTAATGTGGTTCTCTATCTCTCTCTCTCTCTCATGTTGTTTATTATTATTTTACTCCAAGTTGTGATGAAGTTAAAATCCCATAATAATATGTGATTAGTCCATCAGTAGTTCATTGCATATTTACTCAATGCTTCAACCTATGATACATGGTAGTTTAAGCTCAAGTGCCTTATAGGTGTTTCGTGTGGTGTGGGGATTTCATAAATTTTTATATGCGCTATGAAATAAAAAATCATTGATAAGCCCTGCCTACATGCACACACACACAGATTTGGTTGAAATGTTCATTAGATTTTTCATGTGACGATACCAGATTACAAGTACAAAATGGCAGCTACTTTGTATAAAATCAGCAAAGGCAAACATGCTCACATGTAGTGCATATGGTGTTTTAATTATTATTATTTTTTGATCTATCATTAAAGTCTTTGCAGCTTGCAAGACCCTCTGCAAAAATTGTCATTACTGAAATATTCCTTAATAGAACAGGAATTATTGTAAAAGGGGAATGGATGTAAGTAAGTAGAGCGGATGACGATAATGGATCGTGTGTACATGGGAATTTGCGGATGGATTCTGAACATCTACAAAGCTCATTTCAACTTTCCTCCTTCCAGCAATTGTAACCTTATAAAGATACTGTACATATTTTGTAATTCCGCCCACTCCTAATGTAACAGATAATTCATTTCAAGGCATTCATCATTTAAGAACTTTGTAAAAAAATGTACTATAAAACATTATATAAAATGTGTGTCTGGCTTTATATCTGAGTTTGTTGTATGTAGTATATTTTATTATTGTAATATTTGTAATTTTAATATTTATTATAATTTGTTACACAGTAAACTAACTTTTTAATGCATGAACTTTCCACTTAACAACAGATGTTCAATATCAAGTTTAAGTTTGAGTAAATCAGAAATCATAAGAGTACAAGAACATCGCTAGGTTTTACATCGTCACTTTTGTTTTTAATTTGTAGATGTATTGTTTATGTTTATGAACATGTGAATTTTGTATACACTTTATATGTAAATATATATCTGTTAGTATTTATATTAAGATTATACTTTATTACATCTGTGTGTATGTGATTTTTATTGATAATTAAGAACAACAGTACTATAAGTTAAAAACTCATTTTTAAAGAAAAGAAAGGAAATGTGTGTGTATAGATGTGTAGTCAACAAATTTACTGTGTTGCACTTTTTAAAATTAATTCCCTTTACAAGGTCTGCAAACAAAATAATTATTCTTCAAATTAATGAACTTGATGTTCATTATTAAAGAAAAATCTGGCAATGGTTTGATTTATTTATAAAAAGAGAAAATTTAGCTCAACAAAATGTACCCAAAGCATAGCTCAGCCAGGTTATTATGCAGTGGATATTACCTAAGACATAAAAGATCTCATTTTGATGTCATGTGCAGTGTCTTTATAAGGCAGGTAAATGCATGCTAACTGTTCAAGTGAGTGGGAGAAAGGTGCAGAGCAGGTCCTGATGGGTTAGTTACCCTGGTATAAGAAAAGCCACAGTTACGGGGTTAGTCAGGCAACTACAGAATTGGTTGCGTTCTTTTCAGGATCTGCTGTGTCTAGCTCACTTACTGAATTGTTCAGTTAAGTAAGAAGTGCTTTTATTTTGCTGGACTAGGATGCATTGATAAGTAACAAAATCTAATTAGATGAGGTCGTTAAGTTGAAGCATGTATATGATTAATTGGTTGTGTGTGAACAAAACTTTTGTGTAACAAAAACATTATTTTGTTCATGCGACTTACCTGTCAGATATATATATAGCTGTATTCTCCGAAGTCCGACAGAATTCCAAAAACTCGCGGCACACGCAGTGGGGCAAGGTGGTTAGTACCCATTCCCGCCGCTGGGAGGCGGGTATCAGGAACCATTCCCATTTTCTATTCAGATTTTCTCTGTCGCCGGTACTGTCAACATCTGTTTTCAGTACCTCCGTCTTTGGATTTCGTAAACTCGTTATTTTCCACTTAAGTATTCTATTTGACTTTTGGTTTTTGACTTTGGATTGTGGATTGGCATACGCTTTTGTGGAATTTGCTTTTGATTGCTCTTTGGATAATGTCTGGATCTAGTTATGCTAGCTTCAGAGTATGTTGTGTGAATGAGTGTAAGGTGAGGCTACCGAAAGCTTCGGTAGATCCTCACAATATATGCATGAGGTGTAGGGGGCATGTTTGTTTGATAAATGATCGCTTACTTTGCCTCCCACCCTGCTAATTTTTAGTTCAGGATTTCATTCTCGCACTAATAGTGCTCCTTTTTGCATCTGGAAGATGGCTAAGAAAATATTAACTATTGCGGAGGTGCATAGATTGAGCGAGTCAAGCGAAAATGAAGAAGAAGCAACAATAACGCCGGGTCAATCAAAGTGCACGTCGAGAAAACGGACTCGTAAGGCGGACGCTGAAGAGGATATGTCCAATAAAGATATCGTAACTATGTTGCTTCAACAAAATCAAACACTTATGGAGTTATTAAAGGAAAGGTAAGGTTTGTTTTGGAAATAGTCTACCGAGAGCAGCGGAACTAGACGAGTGACGTCACGTAGGCAAATGGCTGCCTCCTAGTAAAAAGTAAACAAACGCAACCGCCAGTTCAAAGTAGCACGGTAAACGTTAAAGATGCCATAATTTACTCAGGTCAGTATCAAACTTTAGTTTTAGTCAGGGTGAGGAGATAACCTACCATAGTTTTAGTTAAAACGACGAGAATAGGTTTTTATCTCGCCGAGACTGATTTATATCTACCGGCCTAACTTAGGCGAGCCAAATTCATATAACTAGTACTCGTAGGCTAAGCGGGAGTTAGACTTCCCAAGTAGGTAGCCTGTTTCACAAGATATTGACTGGGGGGCCTTTCTGTCAAGCATGTTTTATTTGCCTCTTCAAATTTTCGAGGTTAGATTAATTAAATCATTAGCAGACGAACTAGCCTACCTAGCCCCCTCTCCTGCGCCTCTTTCGTCTTCACCGTCACCTGCTTCGTCTCCCAGTCGTGCTCACCGCTTGCTGGATCGCCATCGTGACGCTCTGCTGCAGCATGACGCTCCGCAAGCAGCTATCCTAGTGTTGTGGGCAGAGGACGCTTCTGGAGCTGCTCGTCAGGAAATGGACTCGACAGGGCGCTTTCGGATGGACGCCTCTTTGGTTGCTCGACGTGACTCTTCAGAGCAATCAAAGACTGCGGGGAAGCGTAGATCCCATCTGCGTGTTGGTCCACAAGGCCTTCGTTCTCCCAAGGCCTTG
Organism: Macrobrachium rosenbergii; assembly: GCF_040412425.1. Lineage (NCBI taxonomy): Eukaryota > Metazoa > Arthropoda > Malacostraca > Decapoda > Palaemonidae > Macrobrachium > Macrobrachium rosenbergii. Next base: position 10,479,708 of record NC_089753.1, on the reverse strand, counting down.
GGAGACTCTCTGTTTCTCCCATTGAAGAGGGAGAAGTCTCTTGTGAGTCGGAGCCTGCAGTCCATGGGCAGCCTCCCCCTTCCTCATCTACGGGCTACCTGGTGTTAGCCGGTTTTCTCAAGGTCTTGTTTGGCGACAAGTTCAAACCCTCGGCTCCTCTCTCTCCTCCTTCGCAGTTTGCTTCGTCTTAGAAGAGGAGAGCGGCGGGGTTTGTCAAGATGACTTCGTCTCTGGCGACGAAGAAGGCCTTCAAGAAGGTTAACACCTGGATATAGGAAAGGAAGACCCAAGGCAATTCTTCTTTTGCCCTGCCTCCGTCCAAGCTGAGCGGCAAGGCAGGTATGTGGTACGAGACCGGAGAGGACGTCGGCTCAAGAGTTCCTTCGTCGTCCCAGGGAGACTTCGCTAGCTTGGTCGACGCACCTAGAAGGTCCCTCCTGTCTGCAGGGAGAGGGGAACCAAAGTGTCCTGGACTATGTCGGAGACAGATCACCATTTGAAGGGTCTGTTTCGAACCATGGAGGTCTTCAATTTCCTGGACTGGTGTTTGGGGGCTCTAGACGTCAAGATTAGGAGTCCCGACTCGATCAGCCTGGGGGAGCTGTCCAGCGTGTTGAACTGCATGGACAAGACAGTCAGGGAGGGCTCGGAGGAACTGGCTTCCCACTTTGTACGGGCCTCTTGAAGAAGAGGGCCTTGTACTGTAACCTTACTGCCTACGGCCATACCACGTTGGATTCACCGCTTCTCGTCCGATCAGCGAAGTCAAGCAACGTTGGGTCTGGTCAGTACTTGGATGGGTGACCGCCTGGGAACACCAGATGCTGTTGGCGTCATACTTTTACAGAGTCAGTTTCTCCGTCGCAGAGGGCAGAATTGTTGTTCGCCCCGTTTTCGAGCTATCTCTTCCCCCAGTCCTTGATCAAGGATCTATCCTCCAGCTTGAAGGAGAAGGCCACTCAAGACCTCTTGGCCCACTCGTCAAGACGCCCGGCAGTCCCTTTGACGTCGTTGTCGGGTCAGACCTCCAGGAAGCAGAAGCCCGTTCGTGGAGGAGCTTCTTCCTCGAGATCGTCTCCCCGAGGTAGAGGTCTTTCCAGAGGCGGAGCCCGATCTAAAACAAAGGAGCATTAAGACCAGGAGATTGGATGGTCGCTCTGGACTTACAGGACGCTTACTTTCTCGTTCCCATACATCCCCAGTCGAGGAATTACCTGAGGTTTGTACTAGGGGGACGAGTGTTTCAATTCAGAGCTCTTTGCTTCGGGCTAAGCTCAGCTCCCATGATCTTCTCGATTATCATGAGAAATGTGGCGAGATGGCTTCACTTGGCAGGTATTCGTATCTCGCTTTACCTGGACGATTGGCTCATCCGAGCCTCTTCACAGTCAAAGTGTCTGAAGGACCTGAATGCGAATTTAGAGTTGACGAAGTCCCTAGGACTTCTAGTGAACGAAGAAAAGTTCCATCTGATCCCGACGCAGTCCATCGTCTATCTGGGGATTCAGTGGCTTTTCAAGCTTTTCCATCCCAGGAACGTCAGCAGCAATGCTTAGAAAAAGTCTCATCCTTCCTAGGGAAGGAAACATGCTCGGTGAGGGAATGGATGAGTTTGCTGGGGACCATTTCCTCGCTGGAGGTGTTTGTTTTCCCTGGGAAGACTTCATCTCAGGCCGCTCCAGTTTTTCCTGGCGGAAAACTGGATAGACAAGGAGAATCTAGAGGAGACCCTGAAGATCACTCCCGTTGTCAAGAATCACCTGAGGTGGTGGCCCGACCCCTCGAGGTTGGCAGAAGGGTTTCTCTACGCCTTCAGAGCCCCGACCTAGTTATGTTTTCCGACGCGTCCAGGGAGGGATGGGGAGCAACACTAGGAGGGGAGGAAGTGTCAGGCACCTGGAGAGGGGAACAGGTGTCCTGGCACATCAATCTCAAGGAATTAGGGGCGATCCTGCTGGCCCTTCAATCCTTCGAGAACCAAGTGTCAGGCCGAGTCGTACAAGTAAATTCAGACAACACCACAGCCCTGGCATACCTCAAGAAACAGGGAGGAACTCGTTCCCGGTCCCTGTTCGCCCTGGCGAAGGAAATCCTGCTTTGGGCCCATGCGCGGGGGATCATGATCCTTACGAGGTTCGTTGCAGGAGTGGAGAATATCCGCGTGGACCTTCTCAGTCGACAGCGTCAACTTCTGCCGACCGAGTGGACCCTTCATGAGTTATGTCAGGAGCTGTGGAGGTTATGGGGACGTCCCTTGGTGGATCTCTTCGCGACGTCCAGGACAAAGAGGCTCCCTCTATACTGCTCTCCCGTTCTAGATACAGGAGCAGTAGCAGTAGATGCCCTCCTCTGGGACTGGAAGGGTTTGGATCTCTACACCTTTCCTCCCCTCAAGATTCTGGGGGAGGTAATCAGGATGTTCTCAGCGTCGGAAGGGACGAGGATGACGTTGATCGCCCCCTTTTGGCCAGCGGCAGAATGAATCACAGAGGTCTTGGCCTTCCTAGTGGACTTCCCAAGGACGCTTCCCCTGAGAGTAGATCTGCTCAGGCAGCCCCATTTCGAAAGGTACCACAAAACATCCCCGCTCTGAGTCTAACTGCATTCAGACTATCAGCCGACAACAAGGATCTTCACGATCTCTTGAGATCCTTTGAGACTGTCAAGGTACCTCATTCCAGGACGCCTCCCTGGACCTGGGTGTCGTTCTGAAATTTTTAATGTCAAATACCTTCGAGCCTCTTTCTTTGGCGTCTCTCAAGAATGTGACAAGGAAGGTTATTTTCCTAACTGCTCTGGCGACGATGAAGAGAGTTAGTGAACTTCAGGCTGTCAGTAAACATGTAGGTTTTAGAGGCCACAATGCAGTATGTTCTCTAACCCCTATGTTTCTTGCTAAAACGAGAACCCGTCTACCCCTTGGCCCAGGACCTTCGAGATTAAGGGTATGACAGAAATTCTCGGATAAGAACCAGAAAGAGTCCTATGTCCTGTCAGGGCTCTCAAATTTTATTTGCAGAAGACTCAGGAAAGTCGAGGTCCTTCGGACAGCCTGTGGTGCTCTGTCTAGAGGCTGGATTTGCCTCTTTCTAAGAATGCACTGGCGTTCTTTTTTAGAAGCACCATTTTAGACGCACTTTCTGACGTTCAAGACAGTGACTTGAGTCTTTTGAAAGTTAAGGCTCACGAAGTTAGAGCCATTGCAACCTCGGTTGCTTTCCAGAAGAACATGTCCCTTAGAGATCTTCTGGGTACCACCTTCTGGCGAAGCAATTCGGTGTTCGCTTCACATTACTTGCGGGACGTGAAGACGACATACGAAGACTGCTATTCGCTAGGACCATACGTTTCCGCACTCCAGATCGGCCCCATAACGCTTCTAGGCCTGGACCTCTGTCGGACTCCCAGGACTCAGGGAGAGGGCATGTCGAAAGCCGTAAGAGGGTTACGGGGGCTTCCCACCGATCTGGCGTCCCTTCGGCAGGACCTGTTGTCGCTTCCGCAGACACAGTGTTGCGGGCAGAGAGCGATACTCATCCTATCCTTTAGAGGTTAGGAAGTATATTTTAATCTTGATTTTGTGTTTTTACGTCAGATCGGCCCCATAACGCTTCTAGGCCTGGACCTCTGTCGGACTCCCAGGACTCAGGGAGAGGGCATGTCGAAAGCCGTAAGAGGGTTACGGGGGCTTCCCACCGATCTGGCGTCCCTTCGGCAGGACCTGTTGTCGCTTCCGCAGACACAGTGTTGCAGGCAGAGAGCGATACTTATCCTATCCTTTATAGGTTAGGAAGTATATTTTAATCTTGATTTTGTGTTTTTACGTCAGATCGGCCCCATAACGCTTCTAGGCCTGGACCTCTGTCGGACTCCCAGGACCAGGGAGAGGGCATGTCAAAGCGTAAGAAGAGGGTTTACGGGGGCTTCCCACCGATCTGGCGTCCCTTCGGCAGGACCTGTTGTTGCTTCCGCAGACACAGTGTTGCGGGCAGAGAGCGATACTTATCCTATCCTTTAGAGGTTAGGAAGTATATTTTAATCTTGATTTTGTGTTTTTACATCACATCGGCCCCATAACGCTTCTAGGCCTGGACCTCTGTCGGACTCCCAGGACCAGGGAGAGGGCAAGTCGAAAGCCGCAAGAGGGTTACGGGGGCTTCCCACCGATCTGGCGTCCCTTCGGCAGGACCTGTTGACGCTCTCGGTCAGGTGGTTGGTCGTTGCTCCTTTTGCCCTCACAGTATGGTCTTATGATCTAGTCCCATTGTGGTCACGCCCCCGTGGACAGATCATCTAGAACTCACCAGCTATATAGGTCACTACCTTGCTGGAGACTCTAGTAAAGCAGAAGCAGGCTTGGGTGACAGTAATCACGAAGTCAGCTATGCTAATAAGTAAGGAACCAAGGCGTCAGTCGCCTACATATATTTGTTTCCTAAATCCTATTCTGTCTCTTCCCACCTCCAATGGTGGGATTCAGCTATATATATATCTGACAGGTAAGTCGCATGAACAAAATGATATTTTAATGATAAAATAAAGTTTGTTCATACTTACCTGGCAGATATATAAATCATAGTGCCCACCCACCTCCCCTCAGGAGACAGTGGCACTAGAAAATCTGAATAGAAAATGGGAATGGTTCCTGATACCCGCCTCCCAGCGGCGGGAATGGGTACTAACCACCTGGCCCCACTGCGTGTGTCCGCGAGTTTTTGGAATTCTGTCGGACTTCGGAGAATACAGCTATATATATATCTGCCAGGTAAGTATGAACAAACTTTATTTTATTATTAAAATATCATTTTACATCAATGGAGCAAGAATTTATTTGAATTTTTCTGTTTTGATCTTTTAAGCACTGGGTTTTGAGAAGTATCTTGCATTCTTTATAGGTTGGAAAGAAGATGAGAGACTACTTACAAGATGTTGAAGATTTTGTTGAAATTACAACACCAACCCTGTCTGTGAATACTCCAGGTGTAAGTAAGCATTTGTCACCTTGATGATAGATATTTAATACTAAACCCATAACCTTAAGTGCTTTTTTGTGTACCACTTAGTGTCCCAAGGGAAACTTTCTCTGAAAGAAGAAAGCACTAGTCCTTGACAGGTGGGCAGTATACTTGTGCCACAAGGCTTAGTTGGTCTTGGCTGACAGCGTAGCTCATTGTTTGCATGTCTCTCAGATTGCAACATTGTTCCTCAGACTACTTAAAAGAACCATTGTCACTGATAATTTTTTCACCATCATTTTCTTTCAGTTGCCTGTTAAACTCTTCACTGATAATTTGTATTTTCCTAGACGCCTTCAGACTTATATTTGGCTTGCTGTGACCAGATATGCTAGCATAACCTTTATGTGTACACTTATCTGAAAGTTAAAATACTAAGTCTCTCATATTCCAAGGAAATAATATTCAGAGGATCAAACTGCATTTTGTCAAAGAATCCATATCCATTTAATAAAGTCATTCATCCTAGCCATTGAATTGAGCATTTCATCTTCTGATGACCTGAGTTACTCATTGATTGCTGAGTTTTGGTTGACTGAAGCCCATCACCTCTGCAATTCTTGAGCTGCTCCCTGTATGTGGAACCTTAGTAGCTCATCTCACTTTATAAGGGCCCAAGCTACTCATCAATATCAGACCCAGCTGCCTTTTTCTAAGAACTCAAGCCAGTCATGTGTGAAGGACCCAAGCCAGCCATCAGTTGCATAGCCAGTTTGCTGATAAAATGAGGTATCAAGCAGCTCAGCTTTGAAAATCTTAGGCCAGATAAGCAACTCAACTGGTTTTTGAAAAGTTGAGCCACTCTCAAGGGTGATCTCCTCTAATGATTCTAAGAGCACTTCCCATTCAGGTTCTAGTTGCCTTCTATTTCAGGATTTGAGTGGCAATTCCATTAAATGCTCACCTACCCTAGGTCATTACGTTATTTCAGGAGATTAAGCAGAGAAACTGGAATCCCCTTGAAAATCAGAGAAACTCCTACACCCCAAAAAGCTGCCCTCACTGATCTGAATATGTCCAGCAACCATATCAAATCCAAGAGGACATGAATGGACTTGGAGTTAGATAAATGTACTTTTAACAAAGCAGTACATTTGAATTGTGGCATGGTTAACCAGAAAATGTATCATAAAACGGAAAAATGGTTGTAATTGCTAACAGTAGAGCAACAACTAACTCATTAGATATTCTTGAAATTTTTGACAGATCATTTGCTGAAGCCATCATAGACATTTTTATCTGATGTCAGGGAGCAATTTGCAGACAAAATATAAAGATGAGACTAGGAAAGGCCTTTATTTTCATCCTTTGGCTCTTTCCCTTTCAGTCTGGATGCTGAGACAGGTACTTTCTCAAGCTTGCCAATCTCCCTTAAGTACCAAGGCGATCATGGAACCATGCACAGCAGTTTTCTCCTCCTTCATTTCATTTCTCCCACAGATTCAGGCACCATGCAGATATGCCTTTGGAGATTCCTAAGAGTTGCTAACTAATAGGAGTGGACATCTGGGGCTACTTACACTGTCCTGTCCAAGGAAGTGTAGCATTCATAGAACTTAGTAAGCATGTGTCAACTGGAAGGAAAGCTTGGCAGTAAGCATGTGTCAACTGGAAGGAAGCTTGGCACCTCCCTTCTGACCCTGCATCCATCTCTACAGCAAGAGAAAGAGTGGTTTTCCATGGGTTTCTGCTTTTGTATTATTCACAGCCTTTGGTTAGGTGTGAGGAAGGAGCCAGACTTATTGGCTTCCTTCCTCACATCTTCAGGAGGACACCTATATCCCCCTGACTCTTGTCCCTTCATCACTTAGTGGTGCTGAAACTGTTGTTGTAGCTTTCCCAGCTTATACCAAATAAATTTTCATCATCCTGCCTAAAGTTAAAGGTTGATCTAAGATTGGAAAAGGGTCATGCACATGGGGATGGTTTTTGTAACCATTTGACTTGTCCTAAAATGTAGGACATGTATCCAAATACTCGTATGAGGCATAAATTCTTTGTAGATGCTTTGAACTCTGAGCAGTATACAGCAGTGTACATAAGGTTTGAAGTGATTGTCTCGTGTACCATTTAGTTCCAGGTTTCTTATTTGACTAGTGTGGAGATTTGGAAGTTCTAATCCTTTCCACCCAAATTGAGATATGAGTGTAGAAGTTTATTTTAAACAGAAAAGTAGAAATATTTTAGAACTAATGTATTTTTTAATACACTAATAACTTTTACTTATGATCCTCCTCCCTTTCCCACATTCCATTTGTCAAAGTCCTTCAAGATGAAGGATGAGCTGGGTTGTTAACAGCCCATTGTAGCCTTACAGCTCATGTGCACTGCTCACAGGTCAGAGACTGATGCTCTTCCTCCTCTGGAGAAAGTTTATCCATGAATATTGTTTAACAAATAAAATGGCACTATGTTACAGGTTTTTATTAAAAATTTAGTTTTATATAAGTAACTTACCAAGTAATTGCATAGCTGTTAGTTTCAAACTATCATGGCAGCTTAAATTCAAAATTTGTGTTAGCACTTCAATTGGTTAATGTTTAGTGTAGGTGACTAGTCCCACCCACTAACGGGAATACCAGGAACGACTTAGCAGACAGCCTCATTGTGTTTCTGCCAGTCTCGATGTAAACATCAGATCTTTGCAGCAGTTTTTTCATTATTTGCCGGTCGTATAACCGGATTTCGGTGAAGTATTTTCGCTGATTTCATTAGCCTTCAAGCTTATAACCTTTCAGGATCAGTACTTTATTGTTTGGTTACTTTTAAGATCTGATTCAGCTTCATATTTTCACTCTTCTAGTGAATTTGCAATCATTTGATTAACTTTCCTTTACCAAGTAGCGTAATAAAGTAAACATTGCTATTGCTACTGAGCCGAAGTTTTCAGTAATGAAATGCATACCTGCAAGTTGTAGATAATGTTTGATAGGAATTAATTACACATCACACTTCCCTTTGCAGAGAACTGAAAAGTGTAAGGGCAGAACGCAGTAAAACGAGAAATTGTGCTTTGTTTATGGTTGAGGTGGAAGTTTTAAGGATGATTTGGCAGCCAAAATCAGCTCCGAGTAGCGCTCGCCATCTACCAAGCTCTTAGCTTTCAAGCTACTAGCTGGTGCCAGTTCTCCCCGCATCCCATTTTTCTCCCCTGCTACTAGCCCTTATATTTTATCCACTTGCTCCCTCGCCTGGCTCCTTTGCTTCCTTCCTGCGACTTTGTCAGTCTTGTGTCAGGGTTAACAGATATTAACCTTGAAATAGTGAAGTTTTGGGCAGTGGAGAAAGTGCTGCTTGTCCTGCCGACGCTCCTAGACAAAGGTCCCTGTCACACTCCTGTAAACCTGGGAGAAGGTATACTTGAAGTCCAAGGGAGGTCGGTGGGGTTTGCCCACGGGCCACAGTTAGTTGCCCCCTCAGTCGAGCCTTTAGTATGTACAGGTATCGGCAGACAGCCGCTGAAAAGGTGTCTTGATGGATGTGCAGTGGAGGAGATGGCTATTTGGCTCGTCGGATCTCCTAGACCTAAAGTCCCTTCCATACTCCCCGAAACCTGGGAGGAGACATACTGGTGGTCCTAGGTAGTCCGAGGGGATTTGCCCCTGGGTAGTTGCCCCCTCAGTCAAGCCTATTGCCGGTTCCAGGTCTCTGTGGACAGCCATTGGAAAGGCATCCATAGGAATGTGCTTTCCAGTGTGGACTGGAGGCACCAATGGTGTTATTTCTAGTGATTCTCAGCCACTGAAAAGGCCTGTTTTAGCTGCTGAAGTGTCCGAGCAGAGGCACCGATAGCGCTTTTTTCTAGTGATTATTGGTCACTGAAAAGACTTGTTTCAGGTGCTGAAGTGTTTTGAGTGCCCAGTAGTGTGGACAAGAAGAGCCAATGGCACTTTTTCTAGTGATTCTCTGCCACTGAAAAGGCTCGTTTCAGCTTCAGAAGTGTCTGAGTGCCTAGTAGTGTGGATTAGAGGTGCAGATGACATTTTTTTCTAGTGATTCTGAGCTCCCAGTAGGGTCCGAGTACCCAGTGTCCGAGCGCCCGGTGTCCGAGCGCCCAGTGTCCAAGTGCCCAGTGTCCAAGTGCTCAGTGTCCGACCATCCACCTGTGTATGCATGCCCACCTGTGTCCATGCACCCACCTGTCCATTTGTTGCCAATTGTCAGGCATCCAGCGCCACAACCTGGACACCAGGTGCCACCTCTTCAGTACCAGACTATACAATTTGCTCACAAGCATTTTGTCTTTCTCTTCAGTCTGTCCCATCCTCGCCTAAAAGCTACAAGGCAAGCCGACACTACTTCCCTTTTAGCGACAATTTCTCAGAGTTCTGTCTTTTGCAGACAAGGATTTTTGTGTCCCGACTTTGAGCTTGTTGAAGAAAGCTCTCACCTCTGGCATTTTCCTCATCCTTGAGAAGTCTCTCAGGGATGTTGGAATTTAGCTATTGTTGAAAAGGGAACAAGACAATTGTCTCTTGTCTCTCCCCCCCTCTGGTGTCTCAATAGAATTAGTCCTCCTTGTCGTAGCTTTTATCAAGATTTTGAAGTAAAGGTTTTTCTTGATTGACACAGGAGCACGGCCCAGTAGTTATAGGACTCCCAAGTGTTCACCAAGAAGCTTCGCCTGGGTTTTCCTCTTAGTCCTGTCCTGTGTGGACAAGGACAGTTGAGACGGTTTTTAGAGATTTCCGCTTTTCTTTGGAAGCTCTGATAGAGAGCTCTAGTGCTCCTTTACTTCTGTGAGAACCACACAGTCGCAATCAGCCTACATTTTCTCTTCCTCAATACAAGTCTCCGTCGCAAGAGTCAACGTTTTGGATGCCATTCTCAAATCTCAAAATTTTTTTGGCTTTTCAAGCTACTTTCAGACAGTCCGCTAATTTCTAGCCCCCTTCTTTCTTACTCAGAACATTAATGGATGAGTCTGCTGGGGACTCTGTTGTCCATGGGAATGTTTTCATGTTACACAGACTTCATAGGGGAGTTTTACTTTCTTCCTTTAGTTTTCATCCAGTTCTGAGATATATGGCACAGTCAGTAAACACCATAACATTTTTTGGTTCTTCACAGCCGCTGAAGATACACTACACTTCCCGTTCTCCATTTCTGTCAAGCAGTAAGGAGTCTAGCCTCATCTCACAGCCTTTCTGCAGTTTCTCTGTGGTTTTCATCAGGCTCTTCTTTGGTCTGTCTTCCATGGAAGACCTTACTTGGGCTCCAATCAAGAAGAGAAAGCACCTTGATCCTTCTTGGTTTCTGTTCCAGAAAGCCTGGAATCAACTTGCGAGCTCTTGGCGCCATATTCCTGGCATCTGGCACCAATTCCCGAACTCCCAACATCTGTGCCAGAACACTCAGCACTATTTAGCCAGGACTAGGCTCCCACTGCTGAAAGCCTAGCTTCCACTCATGGACTATTTTTATGTTTACAGTATTGCATCGGACTGTAGGAAAATTTGTCACACCTGGTTTTGGACACGTCTCTGTTATCCTGTGACCAGGTTTTTTGTCCTTTTTTTTTTTTTGATTTTTCAAGTAAGTCCAATGAGAGTTGATCCCATTGACGGATGTGCTTGTATCCACACGGCTGTCAAGAATCAGCAGGGTCGGCAACTAGTCTGCTCAGTTGTCTGTGAGTCTGCATGATGATATGCAAATTTGCTCCGTTGCTTGCAGTCCGCAGAATTGGCTATGAGTCTGCATGGTCCACAGCTCTCTTTCTCTCTTCAGTTTGAGAACGAAGTTTAGGACGGAGACGAACTAGACAGCCTAGTTGGTCATTCTTCCAGTTCAGGATCGAGGCTTCATCCTCTATGGCATAAGTCTTCTCTTGAGTCCTCGCTCTTACAGTCGTCTCCTTTTTCTGACCATGACCATCAGTTTCCTGAATATGTTTTTGTATCCCAGGACAGCGGACATACTTGTTTCCCTTCGAAGGAAAGCTTGAAGGTGTTCAACACAAGACCAACTAGGACGGGAAAATACAGCCGGATACTGTTGTTTTTTCCCTTAGGCCTGGATTTAAGTCAGACATGCAGTGGTGGCTGTCCAAACTTAGCCTTTCAGAAGGAGAGTTCCTTCTCTGAGACTAGACTTAGTCTTCTGCTCAGTGCCTTCATCTAGGTCAGGGAGCCTGCTCGAGGAACCGGGGGGTTTCCAGATCGTGTCCCCAGAAGAACAGAGCCTGCATACCTTGCCAGAGAGCTGAAGCGATGCGTTTAGGACTTCAGTGCTTCGCGATCTTTTTTTCTTTTCACTCCTAGACTGTGGTAATTCATTTAGACAAGATCCTGGGAGACGTTCTGAGCCATCAGAAGCCTGTCCTTATCTCAGTTGTCCCTGAATCCCCTGGTCTGTCAGGTTCTGTGGATTTTATGGGGCAGACTGACTATGCAGATGTCAGTCTTCTAGGCCTGTCTATGAGACTGAACAATTTCCATAGATGGGGTCTCAGACTCATCGTTCCTTCTTCCGAGACATCTGTGACCCAAAGTGCAGATTGCCTCTTTTCTGAGATCTAGAATCTATGATATTCCATCATTAACGTGTCTGGAGCTACGGACTCAGTAACGCGGTGTGCTTGTTTATCCTTGGTAGTTTATCCATGAACGAGGACCCCTAAGAACTTATGGAAGAGAAGACGTTCTTGACAACCAGGAATGTCTACCAGCTCCCAAGCTTTTCCCTAGCCTGCCTTCCAGCTCACCTGGTGCCAGCTCATGCTCCAGGCACCTAGGAGCGCCCACCAGCTCCTGAGCAACTAGCTCACCTGGCATCTAGCTCATTTAGCGCTAATTACAGCATGCTGCATAGGAATGCTTACCAGCTCCCGAGCTCTTACCTCGCCTGACTTCTAGCTCTCCTGGTGCCAACAACAGCCTGGTGCCAGCTTTTGCTCCGAGCGCTTAGGAGTACTCCACCAGCTCCTGAGTGTCTAGCTCACTTGGCAGCCAGCTCGGTTGGCTCCAACTACAGGGCACCGGCTCAGCGCAACCAGCGCTTGGCGCCAACTCCCAATCATCTGGCTCCAGCTCTCCCCTCATCCTTGGGTATGTGGAAGAGGATATGTGGAAGAAGAGAGAGCACCCTACCCAGTTGGAGTTTTTCAGGTATTACCGTATTTGGTGGCTTATAAGACGCATGTCTGCATAGGACGCACCCCAATTTCATTGAGGGAAAAAAAAAATAAGATTTCTAGCCTATGCTCATATGATTTTGGTAAGTAAAAACTGCAGTATTAGGTTATCATATGCATATTGTTCCTTGCCAACAGAATCAACAAAAACATTAATAAAGAAGTTATTTACCATATTTATATTTATCAAAATATGTATTATACAATCAGCCATTTACTACGATCGAATGTTTCGTCTGCTGCTGAAAGCTACCTCATAGGTTTACCAATAGATTGCAACACATTCATTTGTAAACATTGTTTCTTACCGGCAGAATCAACAAAAACATTAATAAAGATGTTACCTACGGTAATATATGTTATATATATCCATTATATATTATAAAAGTATGCAGTCAAGCTCTGGAATTTACTATGTTTCATCACTGCAGCTGAAAGCTGACTCTTGGCTTGATATGAATACCGTTAGGTGGCAGCACCATCGTTTGTAAGCGTGCAGACGACGTTGGTGATGTACAGTAACGGCTCGAGTCTCGTAAGCAACTGAACAAAGCCATGTTATTATTCTTAAAAGAGAATGCTAGCATGAGTTATGAAGTATCAACTCAACGAAGCCTTGTTATTATGCCTAAAGAGAATGGTAGCAGGAATTGTCAACCACCAATTGATCGAAGCCATGTTGTTATGCGTAAAGAGAATGTTAGCAGGAATTGCCAACTACCAACTGAACGAAGCCTTGTTATCCGTAAAGCTCTCGAGATAATCACCAATAGGTGGCAGCACACGTACTGTAAGTCTGTAAATGTGGAATGCGGCGATGCTCTGTAGACGACGATAATGATATTAACACATTTTAATGAAAATATCGATAATAACAACGTAGATATTGATTATTATACTAGCAGTAGTAATTGCGGTGATGGTAAGTGTGATAATGATAAATAATTATAGTAAACTTTGGTTTTTAATAGGTTATTAGGATAACACCGAATGTTAGGCTTGGCTACAACATCTACGTGACGTTTCATGTATAATTTCAGCCAAAATTCTTAAATTTCGAGCCTACATTATGTACATAGGACGCAGGGGGATTTTTTAGGCCATTTTTTTATTAAAAAAGTGTGTCTTATACGCCGTCAGATACGGTACTAGAGTAGGATTGGTAGAGCAGAGGGCCATCCATAATCTCTAGTGTGGTGTCATGGACTCGTTTCTCCCTCTGTCTAAGTACGCAGTGTCCTTCATCCTAATGGACCATATTTATGAGACCACCCTCAGATTCAGGAGAGCATTTTGACTACGTTTTAGTGAAAGCTAAGGATAACAGAGCAGCTTTTACCCCATTAGCTGTCAGGCACAAGATGTCCCTTACATTTGTTCCGCTATCGACCTTCTGGATGTGTAATCATTCTTCACTTCTCACGACTTTTAATGAAGTTAAAACAGTGTTAATATTTTGCAGTACCTTGCAATTATTATTAGTGACTGGCTTGGTGTCGCAGAAGGAAGTGAAGGATTTTCTCCTACTATCTCTTCACCTTGGGGAGGTGTCGATCTTGCAGGAGCTGGGGTGGTACAATGTACCTGTGGCACCCACCACTCTCAGTGGGTGGGTTGTGGTTTTATTTCAGTGTAGGTGACAGTGTTGTCTAGTTGTTTTATTGTGGTACTGCCCAAGGCAAGGGCACTTTTTGAAGTTTTACTAGCCTTTGGATAACTCCACTGCAAAACTTCCACTAATGCTTTGGCGGCATTCGGAGTACTCCTTCTCTGCAAAGCTCCCACTTAAGTAGAGGCCCTTCACGGCTATACTGCCAGGCCACTACAGGTTAAGATGAACACCAACCAGAGGCAGTATTCTCCTGCATTAGCTCTCTTGACTGATCAGGAATGACAAGGTCATTGTCTTCAATACTAGCAACTTTTTTATTTCAAATTCATTACATGTCTTAATGCTCTGGAGTAGAATATGTCCATGTATCCCACCTCCTGTCAATATGGGATTCAGCTGTGTAATTACTTGGTAAGTTACTTATATAAAAATGACATTTTTATAATAAAATAAAGTTTTATATATACTTACGAAGTAATTACGAAATCGGAGCCCTCCCTCCTCCCCTCTCATGAACATAAAGGCACAAACACAATGAGGCTGTCTGCTAAGTTGTTTCTGGTATTCCCGTTAGTGGGCAGGACTAGTCACCTACACTGAACACTAAACAATTGAAGTGATAGCACAAATTTTGAATTTAAGCTGCTGCAATAGTTTGAAACTAATAGATATGTAATTACTTAGTAAGTATATATAAAACTTTATTTTAGTATACAAATGTCATTTTTACTTTAATTTAGAGAGAACTATTCTGATATATTGGTAATACTGTACAGTAATGATTGCAATAGTCTTCTTACAACTATGGCTTCAGCTTATAACTTGAGGTATATTCTTGTACAAAGATGCGTTATTTTAACTCATTGTTCCGGGTAAATCAGTCTGGTTAAACTACCCAGTTTTGATAATAAAGCTCTGTGGCATTCATTTTCATCAGGGTGCACAGGAGTTTGTAGTCCCTTCAAGACACCCTGGGAAGTTTTATTCTTTGGTTCAGAGTCCACAAACTTACAAGCAGCTGGCAATGATTGGTGGGTTTGAGCGCTACTTTCAGTTTGCCATTTGTTATCGTGATGAAGGAGGGAAGCCTGATCGTCAGCCAGAATTCATGCAGGTAAAGCCAAATTTTTGCATATGTTAATGTTTTCAGTTGTGCTGTTAATTTTAATTGTTTTTATTAATGTTTATTGAAGAAGGTTTTATGTAAACATCATTGCTGGCATATACTAATTGCAAACTGCTGAAAATTTAAGATCTCCAATGAGAAACTAATTTTTAGGTTGATCTGGAAGTGGCTAATGTAACAATGGAAGAGATTCAGAGGTTGATAGAGAACCTTTTGGCATATTCATGGCCATCACACTTAAGCCCAGTCCAAACACCATTCCCCGTCGTGACGTACCAAGAAGCCATGTCGAAATATGGAGTTGATAAACCCGATACACGGTTTGACTGGAAGGTAAATTTTGCAGGACTGCAGTTTGTTTTAAAGTTAGTTTTTAAAGATGGGAAATTTTTTCTATTCAACTTTTTTGTTTCAAGGAATTGCTTACAGGTGTATACTGTAGTTGTAACCGAGTTGATGGTACAGTATGAGGTGTGATCACAAAGTATCAGGACTGGTGCTATAAAAAGAAAGCTACAACACATACCATTTTAGCATTTAATTTCCTTCGAAGTAGTCCCCTTCAGAAGCCACACACTTTATCCAGTGCTGTTTCCATTTGGAACTCGTTTTCTGGGATAATCAGCAGCTGCCTTGTTGCATTCACTTGGATCTCCTCAGCATCCTGACCAGGTGGAGCATACTCAAGTTGAACGATTCCCTTGTAGTTGAAGAAAACGATGTTTTTCTCAGTTCTGCTGGTTGCGGGTCTCCAGAACATTCGTCACCATCAACATTTTGTCGGCCATCTTGAAAACATCAGAACCACTCGTACACTTGTGTGTGGCTCATACACTTTTTGCAACTTTCCATAGGTGTGTGCTCAGGTATCACCAAGCTTTTGGAAAAATATGATGCAGATTCTCCACTCAGCTTTCTCTATCTTAGTCAGTGCGATGACCACACACACACACACACACACACACACGTTCCTTCCAAGCACTGCTGTAAAGAGCGGAAGTGAGCTAGGATGCTAAAATCTTAGTGTGCATGCACAGTAGGGGTCAGGGTCAATCTGTGCCAGGTGGCCTTATTCTGCATATTTTACCTCCTTTACTTTAGCAACAGTCTCAATACTTTATGATCACACCTTGTATTTTAAAATACAGTATTGTATTCCTTTGATTATCACAATAATACATTCAAAGCCCTTACATATATTGAAAATTAAATAAAATTAAAGAAATAAAATTAAAGAAAATAAAACAGCAGTCTTATCATTTTTTTATGTTTGTCACAACATAGTGTTGTTTATGCTTATAAACAACACAATATGATGTACCATACAGTGTATATAAAATGTATAAAAAATTTAAAATTTAAATTCTCTCTCTCTCTCTCTCTCTCTCTCTCTCTCTCTCTCTCTCTCTCTCTCTCTCTCTCTCTCTCTCTCTCTCTCTCTCTCTCTCTCTCAGCAGAGAAAGAAAGACAAAGACTAGGAAATGCACAGCAAGTGCATACTGTAGTTTATGTCATCATGAGGTGTATTTGTAATTATATACCTGCACACATACAAGTATGTACAGTAGACACATTCTGATTTTCTGTTGAACAAGTACCTACCATTTTGTACTGCATTTTGGTACCTTTACATTAAAAATTTAATAAACATTTAATTAAAATTGGTGCATGTGTGCTGGTGCATGTGTGCAGGGTTTATTAAAGATGTATTACAGCCGTACTGTTATTTATTTTGTATAGCATACACAAATTTATGAAATCTTTGCACCATCTTGATCTTCTTGAGCTTAGGTTATTGTATATCATTGGTTGAAACCTTTGGTAAATATGGCAAATTTTTAATTGATTTGTATTTTTTCTAACGTTCAAACCTGAGGTCTTTACACATGGATAACTTTCAGCGAAGCTGGAAAGTCTGTCCGTTTAAAGTTTGCAAGGCGGTTGTGGTAACAGGTACTTAAGGTAGGTGCGGGAGTACCACCCACCCAACTGGTATGCATTCAGTCTCTTCAGTTTACCTATTGGCCCAGGTAGAAGAATGAGGGGTGGTAAGAGGCAGGCCTTTTATGTAAAGACCTCAGGATTGTATGTTAGGAAAAATACAAATTGATTAAAAATTTGTCATTTGTTCCTAAATGAAACAAACCCTTGGTCTTTACATATGGAGACTTACTATTGGAAGGAGGATTCCAAGTAATTCTCTGAACTGACTGGTAATTTGGCTCACCTGGTATTCTCTTCCTGGTCATGAAAGAGCAAAGGAAGGATACCATACCTCTGATCTTTGGAACATGTGTGATGTTCAACTGCCAGACTTCTGGGCACTTTGAATAAAAGGAAAGTATGAAAACCTTTGATTCGAAAGTATGGACAAACCCATAGTGTCGAAGACTGTGTAGCTAAAAAGGACCAGCTGGCTTGCCCATAGTCAGTCCACTCTCCTTGCTAGAGAGAAGGTGGGAAATGCATCTGTTAATCCAAACAAAAATGGATTATAGACAGGAAACTCAGTCACGCAGATCACCTGCATGCACACCATTCCAGCTCGTGACGGCTTATTCACTCTTCCTCTGTCCACTGGATAGGACAGAAAACAGAAGGAAGGCAGGAAGCCAGTCCCTCCCACACCTTCTCCCTGTAGCCGCACACCTTAGGCGAGATGCAGCCTGCCCTCAAGAGCTGGGTAAACTACATGACTTACTCACTCAGTATCTACCAATATCCACCAAGGATCCAAGGACCCGTGGGCAGTAACCCAAGGTATAAGGGTAAGAATGTGAACTGCACAATTACATTCTATCCAAGTACCAGATCGACGTGGTCTTCCTGAATGCCATAGATCGATGGATGACTGTGGCCCCTAGGGATGTTGCCTCAAACGTACTGGTGACCACCAGGAAATTGCAGGGTACATTCATAAGGTCATTCCCTTAGGCAGAGAAGTGATCCCTTTGCCTGTGGTCAACACTCCAAGGTAAGAGGATATGAATGTGAATTTCACAAATAACATTCTATCCTAACACTTGAACTACATGTCCTTTCTGAATGTGACAGACACATGGATGACTTTGCCTTCTAGAGATCCTACCTGAAACATACTGATGTCCAGTAGGAAGTTTCATGGTATGCTCGGTTGATCAGTTCCCTAGCTAGAGAATGGATCCCTTTGCCGGTGTTTCTCGGGCAGCTCAAAGCTAACAAACTAGTCGTTAGCTTTGGGTAGAAAGACTAGACTATGGGGATAACACAGAGGTCATACTGTCTTTGTGCCACAGGACCATTGAAGGAAAATGATCAATCTAACTGATCACCTTCAAATATGTAGAATAAGCAGATCAGAGCAGAGCCAACAACAGGAAATCAAGAGAAGAAAGAGTATGATCAATCTTCTTTTGAGATTGAGCGAGAACTGGAAGTCAGGATCAACTGCCCTATCCCACGATTTCATTGAAAAAGTGCTGACATTTCATCCATCTTGCTTTTGATTCCTTGTTGGCCATCATACCAAAAATACTTCTGTCTGTCCAGGTATTACCACTGTCACAGACCTGACTTGGGAGGACATTAGGACCTTTGGGGACCACGTTCGTATCATGGTGTCGTTATCATACTGAGGATTGTAAGCAGCATTTACTGCCTGCATTTCCCACTCCTCAGCCGATCGAGACTACGGTCTACCCCAAAGCCAAATCAAAAGTCCTTCAAAAGAAGGCATCGTGCTTACCCCATACAAAAATGGGAAAAAAACACGTTAAGGAAGAAGAATAGGAGTAATGTAACAGCACGTGGACTAAGGAAAGGGGCTCTAGACACCCTTCCTTGACTGAAAATAAGTTTTAGAACTTAGTCTCCAGATTATTTGATAGATATACCTGTACAGACAAGAAACTAAGGTATCTATCAATATACGTCTGATATCATTCCTGGAATACTTCAGACACGTAGTATTCTAAAGGTTCAGCGTCTGGTAGGTCTTATCTTCTTATCAGTGTCCCGGTCAATTCCACTGTCCTTATCAGTAAGATCTCATCAATACCGGAAGTGAAAGTGGTTTTGCATAACTAAGAACCATTGTTCAAAATTCCATAAACATAAAAGTTCTTGAATATTAAGGAGAAGGTCAGTCCTCTGAAGACGAGTGCTCTTGTGTACCGTTATTGGTGTTAAAACCAGTCTGGCAGTAGAAACTGATAAGGTAAAGTAGGCATGCTAAATCACTTCACATTGCCAAAGAAGATGAACTCCTGTACCCGTACATGGACGTAGACTCCAGTGAGGAACTTGTCTGACACACATCCCTCATCCAGGAATGTGTCTAATTGATGTCTATGTTGAGCATGCTACTGCAACTACATTCATGAGCGCTGTACACAGGGAATATGATAGGATAATCCAGGGGATATCCTATGATAAGATGTAGATACGTGCTAAGTACTCTGTGAACTTGTGCACTGTCAACGGACTTCGCACTGTCGACAGAGATGTCCTAGTACTGTCAGTGGAATGTGCATAAATTTTGTTGAAGGGGAGTTTCTTGTTATAGACTTCTCCTTGTTAAAAGTACAGTAGTCTGATATTTTCTGGGAATATTGCAGCTTCCAATGAAAAGTTGTTCATATACAGAACAAACCTTAGGTCTTAACCTTAGGGAAATTTCTCTAGCATCTGCTGGAGTCCAGTTAAAATAGCACTTTGGTGTCAGTGGGAGACAACCATTGGGGGTGAAGGAGGCAGGCGTAGCCTGACCTGGCTTACCCCAACAGCGCTGTGATGTACCAGTTTCATAGCAAGACAGCACTACTGCCTTTCTAGCTAAGAAGCCGGTTGTTTTAAATTTTCTGCTCATTTTACGTCATGGCGTTCTGGTTTTTCATTCTCTTTTTGTTTGTGTGTTTTTCTGTGTAGTATTGTGTTATCTGTGTTTTTTCAAAAAGGTCATCAGCAGTTGTGTCGTTCTCTGACTTATATTCTACTGTAATAGTATTGACTTTTCAGGTGTCTGTAAGGCTTAGTCATTATGGAAGTTCCTGCAGAAGTTGGTCTTCCATGGATTAGATAGACCTTTCATGGCCTTCCCAGTTTAACCTTGCAGAGGAAGAAGGCCTTCACAGTCTCCTGAGGTAGTTACTGGTGTCTTGGCTTTATTGACTGCTGCATGGGAAAAGGGGTTTCCAGTTACAGTAGTCCTTCCTGGAGAGATTCTTTCATTGGATGTCACTTAGTCTCTGTTTCCTAACTTGGCCATCCCTGTGATGCAGTGGTGAGTAAGGACAGCAGAGTCTTTATTTCCTGACTTGACCATGCCTGTGATGCAGTGGCGAGTAAGGACAGCAGAGAGAAGAGTAGGAGAGCCATTAGAACTCGTCTTCTTTGTCTTTGTCCTTTACTTAGTTGTCTATACCTCCACCTTGACCCAGCTCCCTTTCCCCATGTAGGCAGGCATCAAGAAAGGAGAATTCTAGTACTGTACTGTACTTGCATAAAAAGTCTGATAGGCTTCTTCCAAGCACTCGGCCCCTCAGGGGAGGGCAGCAGTGCCCAGTCAGGTGGTGATTGGCTTTCCCCCTGTTAAAAACAGTGTTGTGTTTCATAAAACAGGCATTTCAGTAAATTCTCTTTAATCATGTGTGATTTGGGGAAGAAGTGGAGAACCTGCTTGCTTTTGTTGTAAATTGGCTAGCCTAGGATAGGGTAAATCCATATAGCATAGCTTAAACTAGCTTATCATCATACCTTTTACTGTGCCTCAGTTCATGTTTGCTTTCTGCCATCTTACTTTCCACCCTCTCCTAACAATTGTTTCATAGTGCAACTGTGAGGTTTTCCTCCTGTTAGATCTTTAAAACCTTTCTACTATCAATTTTTCTTTCAGCGTTGAATGACCTCATAGGTCCCAGTGCTTGACCTCCAGGCCAAAATTTTATATTCCATTCGAATCCATTCCACTCTGTGCCTTTAGTCTCCAGGTGGCAAACTTTCCTCTCTGCATTATTCAAGAAGCTTTTCAGTTCCAGCTGTTATAGGTTACAGGTTGCCTCTACTGAAAGTTTTGAAGATCAGGGACCTATGACTTCCAGTGAGCTGTGAAGGATATCTAGAATTTTGAGAGAAAAAGGCACCTCCCAAAAGGCTCAAACCTCCTCCTTTTAATATCTCCCTTGTTTTATCAGAGAACATCCTTCAGGGATGCAAGGTAAGTAATATGCCCTCCTATTAGGTCACTTTTTTGAGGATCTGGTATAGTACAGGCAGTCCCTGGGTTACGTTGGACTTGGCTTATAAAGTTCCAAGCTGACGAAACTCTTTAAATATATTCACCAAAAATTATTTCCCAGGTTACAACTCATGTTCTGGGTTTACAACGCCAATCCGACGGAAGAAAGGGCAGAATGGTAAAAAATATTTCAGGTTGCGACGATTTTTGGCTTACAAGGCAGCATCATTTTTATTATTATTATTATTATTATTATTATTATTATTATTATTATTATTATTATTATTATTATTAAAATAGTTTAACCAGACCAAAATGGAACTCACATCACAAAGCAAGGGATTGCCTGTATTGGATTCTCATACATATCTGTTGCTCTTGCTACCTTATTTTTATCTCCACATTACCAGCACTGTTAGGATTAACTTCTGAAGACCAAGTATTAAAGAAATAAAAAGAACAGGAGGAAGCTAGGTTTCACATGTCTTTTTACCCATTGGCTCTGGGTAAGTTGCTAGGCTTACTCAGAGTTACAGAATGGTTCCCAGTTTAGCACTTCATGCACTTCCTTCCATGGGTCAGGAGATGCATCATGTGAGAGTTCTCCAAGCCTGTCTTCATTGAATGGCACCCTTTTGTCCTTTTACCACTCAACTGTTCCAGGGTGCTTCATATGAATAGCTGATGTTGGCCTTTGGTGGAGAATGTTTTGTCTTTGGTTATGGAGATTCTGTCTTGGATTCATGCGCTAGCACCCCTAGTGGACCTTCTCTTGCCTTTGAGTAGGGCTCTGGATGTTAGTGCCCTTTTCATCTCCCCTGGTTTTCTAGTCAACCAGTGCCCTCTTCCAACTCTCGAGTGTTCACTGAGCATTCCAAGCTCTCTGTTGGAGTTTACTTCCATGAGCAGTCACCATTAACACTTTGAACTTTTAACTTTTTGCAGCTGATCTTTATGACTAGCCATGTCTTTGCCTTTGATTTGAAGTTACAACAGTTGTCTCATTTGTCGTCTTTGTTCATTCATGAGGCGTCTTGCACTAAAGGGGTTTCAACATGAATTCACTGTTTTGCACCTTTTGTGTCAGTCATTGGGTTTTCTGCCATTATGGGCCTGTTGCTTATAGAAGTGACCATTGTCTGGAGATCTTTCATCACATCTCTATTTTGGACAGGCCTTTGCCATCTTGTTTTCCTTCCCTTTGATGAACTTTTTGCAAAATGACTTCTTTCTTGGAACCATCTGCTTTGTTCTTCCTCCTAAATAGCAATTCGGGCTATTTTATGATAAATGGGGTTGTGATAACAAACTACATTTTTACAATAAATCAAGACTTTCTTAACCCATTCATCACCAACTTTAGTGCTGTCCTTCCTTCCCTACCTTCTCAAATGGAGGTTCGTGCCATGGAACGTATTGAAAAGTATATCAAGTAATAGGAGTTAGTTGAGCATGAGGGGTAGAACTATTCCAATTTAGAACTATTTACTTTTGCACTTGTGTTCAGTGAATTTGTCTAAAAATTGTTTTATTGTAAAAACAGTTTTTTGGCAAACCCATTACAAAAAAATTTTCCAGGCTCCTCCTAACCATGGTCTTTCTTTGGCAGTGAGTGAGACAAGACTTGTAGTGATTTTACTGCCTTTGGAGGGCACTTATAGCCTGAATATGCAGAAGACAAGGGGAAGTTCTTCATTTGTTTTTGAGTGTGTCTGGAAAGTGAGTTGGCGTACATAAGAGGTATGGTAAATTGATAGGTTTATATGAAAAAATAAATTTTTGTTCTTAAAAACTGTATATTAGACTATATATTTCTATATTGAAAAGTATGTTTAGTGTTCAATTTGATTTTAATAATATGATTTTGATTTTTGTGTATGCCCTATACTGTACTGCTGTGCTTGTATGTAAGGAATATTAGAAAAGGTAATTTTATCCCCTTCTTCACTGTTTCTTCACTCTAACTATAATTTTATGTAAAATTTGTATTTTTATTTTTAACATGCTTTTAGGTAGTGTTTAACCCTTAAACGCCAACTGGACGTATCATATGTCGACTAAAATTGTCTGTCGGGTGCCGAGTGGACGTACGGTACGTCGACTACAAAAAGTTTTTTTAAATATTCGCGGAAAAATAGTTATAGGCCTAGTTTGCGAAAGATTTTAAATCACGCGCCTTGAGGGATGCTGGGAGTTCACGGATCACGCTGTTGTGTTGTTTACAAGCGTTACCGAGCCGCGCATGCGCGAATTTCTTTCTTTTTGCACTACAGAGCATCAGCGACGCATCTGAGAAATTCTTTCGTCATTTTGTCGTAATTTTTGCACCGTTTTATATTAGCCGTTACATAAAGTTTTATATATGAAAATGTGTGCAATTTCATGTAGAATACAACAAACAACAACCCATGGTTGTATCTTTTATATGTTTTGAAATATTTTTATATAAATCACAATGTGCCAAAATTTCAACCTTCAGTCAACTTTGACTCGACCGAAATGGTCGAAAAATGCAATTCAGAAATTCTTTCGCTAAAACTCTTACATTCTAGTAATATTCAATCATTTACCTTCATTTTGCAACAAATTGGAAGTCTCTAGCGCAATATTTCGATTTATGGTGAATTTTTGAAAAAATTCTTTTTCAACTTGAAAGCCTCTTATTTCGTCCGTGAATTTTAAAACACTTTTTCGGCTGAACATCTCAGAAATTCTTTCGTCACTTTGTCATAATTTTTGCACCATTTTATATTAGCCGTTACATAAAGTTTTATATATGAAAATGTGTGCAATTTCATGTAAAATACAACAAAGAACAACCCATGGTTGTAGCTATTATCAGTTTTGAAATATTTTCATATAAATCACGATAAATAGAAAAAATTCAACCTTCGGTCAACTTTAACTCGACTGAAATGGTCGAAAAATGCAATTGTAAGCTAAAACTCTTACATTCTAGTAACATTCAATCATTTACCTTCATTTTGCAACAAACAGGAAGTCTCTAGCACAATATTTCGATTTATGGTGAATTTTTGAAAAAACTTTTTCCTTACCTCCTCCGCTGCAGTAACTCTGCTGAAAATCTCAGAATTTCTTTAGTCACCTTGTCGTAATTTTCGCACCGTTTTCTATTGGGCGTTACATAAAGTGTTATACATGAGAATGTGCACAATTTCATGTAAAACACAACAAAAAATAACTCATGGTTGGAGCTTTTATCAGTTTTGAAATATTTTCAAATAAATCACGATAAGTGCCAAAATTTAAACCTATGGTCAAATTTGACTCGACCGAAATGGTCGAAAAATGCAATTGTAAGCTACAACTCTTACATTGTAGTAACATTCAATCATTCACCTTCATTTTGCAACAAACAGGAAGTCTCTAGCACAATTTATGGTGAATTTTTGAAAAATCTTTTTTCCTTTCCTCCGCGCACGGTAACTCTGCTGAAAATCTCAGAATTTCTTTAGTCACCTTGTCGCAATTTTCGCACCATTTTATATTAGGCCTTACATAAAGTGTTATACATGAAAATGTGCACAATATCATGTAGAATACAACAAAAAATAACTCATGGTTGTAGCTTTCATCAGTTTTGAAATATTTTCATATAAATCACGATAAATAGAAAAAATTCAACCTTTGGTCAACTTTAACTCGACCGAAATGGTTGCAACCTGCAATTATAAGCTAAAACACTTATGGTCTAGTAATATTCAATCAATTACCTTCATTTTGCAATAAACAGGAAGTCTCTAGCACAACATTTCGATTTATGGTGAATTTTTGAAAAAACTTTTTTTTTACGTCAGCGGGTTACGAATTCATGCATCATTTTGTGATAATATTTTCTCAGTGTTGCTTTGATCGTTTTAAAATTTGTTATATACCAAAATCGTCGCAATTTAGTGTACAGTACAACGAAAAAAAAATAACTCATTAGCTTTAGCCGTTTTGCTCACAGTGCGATTTGTATACAATTATATATGACATTTTTTTTTCTCGCTGTCATATATTCCAATATTTATATATGATAATGATACTTTTTTCATTTCTGATGGTTGCATACTAAACTTCAGGCAATGGCAAAAAAGGAGCCAAAAATTAACTCTTAATCTTTAAAACTAAGCATGCTGTGATTTTTAAAAAAAAAAAAAACTTTTTTTCCGCTTCGGCACTAACTCCCTAACGCCGCCGGCATACAACAGACACTTTTGTAAATAGAGGCTCGGCGTTTAAGGGTTAATATGTTTGAATACAATTTTGAGCTCCTAATGGGAATGTAATTAATTAGAATTAGTGACCATTTTACCCCTATTTTCTTTCCTAATTGTAGTAGCTATGATGAACTACATCTGCAATTCAGGATTAACTGTATAACTTTTCGTCATTTTTGAAGTATGAAGTATGAATTTATTTGTCTGCAGTTAGAAGATGTAAGTGATGAGATTCGTCACTGTGGTGCAGCCATTTTAGAAAAGGCCATGTGTGCAGAAGGAAGCTCAGCTCATGCCTTTCTTATTCCCGATGGACAGGTAGGTATTTGATTTGTAATGACATTTGAGTGATGTGATACACTGTTGCTGTTATATATAATTGCATTTGAAATTTATGAAGGGCTTTTCTGTTCATTTTAGGCAGCTGTAACTAAGAAGATAATTTCCTCTTGGGAATCGTTGGCTAAACGTGAATTCAACTTGAATGGTCCTTCTGTTATGTATGTCAAAGACAATTATGAATTACAAGGAAATTTAGCAAAGTTTATAAATTTGACAACCCAAAGAAATCTCATAGAAGGTCTTTCAGGACAGAAAGGAGATATTTTGGTGATGGCAGCAGGACCAACAAATTCTGCAGTAAGTATTATGATTTTGATTGTATTTAATAAATTCTCTCTTGGTTATTGATTGAAAAATTAAAATCAAATGATCATTTTTTTAATTGCATTAATTGTTCATGTTTTGGAAGATTTTTTATTATATATATTTTTACAGCTGAGCCTTTTAGGTAAACTGCGACTTTTAGCGGCTGATATTATGGAAGCAGCTGGAAAGCAGGTGCGGAGCAATGGCTCTTTCAACTTCCTGTGGGTGGTAGATTTCCCCCTTTTCGAATTTGATGATAAACTTGGAAAAATTGTGTCACTCCACCATCCTTTCACTTTGCCAAAAGAGGGAGATGCTCATTTATTATATACTGATCCATTGCAGGTAATTTAAAAGATTCACATATTGCTGATTGTCTGTTTTCCTAGTCTGAATGGTCATATTAAACATCTTGATGATATGTTCGTTGTGCCATGAGCAAATTATTTGATAGGAATTTCTCAAAATGATTTTAATACTCAGACTGGGAAGAATGTAGTTTGAAATCTTACTTTTCAGGCAAAATCCCAGCATTATGACCTGGTATTAAATGGCAGTGAAATTGGTGGTGGTTCTATCAGAGTTCATGATCCAGTGATGCAACGACATATTGTGGAAGACATATTAAAATTAGATGCACAGAGTCTCAAATTTTTCAATGAAGCTTTAGCATCAGGAACTCCACCTCATGGTGGAATTGCTCTTGGTGAGTAAATTTTCTGTTTTTTAATAGTAACAAGAATGAAATGAAAGTTTTTATGTTTTATTTTGCTATATTTACCAATAACTAGACGTAAATATACACGAATACATGTGCTCACATTATGTGTTTATACAGTTGTCCTCATATAGGCTATACAGGTAATTAGTTACAAGCCTTCTTGTTTTAAACTGGAAACTGTGTACAATGGTAAAACCTATAAAAAATAGTATTCTTACAACAAGATATGTTTTTGCACACCTATTCTCATAAATAGTCATATTCCATGAAACTTGTTTCCCAGCTGCACCGACTTAATAGATCTTGAAAGCTGAAAAGACCCCACTTCATGTGCCCAGACCACACTCCATTGTCCCAGAAGGCATCCGTATCATTTTCCCATGCTGAACTCGGTTGAGAAGAGTGTGTGGAAGGGAGGAGGGCACTAAAAGTTTATGGTTAAAGGTCATGTAGAAAAAGCTATTTTGTTGTCAAAACATTGTTTGTTTATACAAACTCATTAATCATAAGTATCCTGAATTGCAATTCAGAAAGGAGGACGATGATGAAGAAATGGTCAAAGAGAGGATCATAAAATAAGACTTCTTTAAACTTTTTGAAATATTTGGATGTAAAGCAATAGTTTTTCAATAGGGACTTCCTTTATTGGTAGTCAGAAATCCCAAAGACATTTAAATTAGATGCACAAAGTCTTGATGTCTCACCAGTCATATAAGGCATAACTGCAAGTGTCCCAGGAAAGACATGCTTCCATATGTGTCAGGTACATGAGGTAAAATGGCCATGATGAAGATAGATGTCCCTCCCAATTGATAGAACACAATCAGACTTGATGAACAAAAATCAAAAGGAATTGTTGGAAAGATCTTTTGATTAAAATCTAGCAAAGGTGTTCCTATAGCACCAAGTGCCTGCTTTAAGTATGGCAGCGCTCCAGCAGGAAGTGTTGTTCTGGAGTGCCCAAAAATCTTCCACAGTTTTCTTCAATGAGCACCACACTATCCACAGAGGAGTTTAATCTGGCTCTTTAAAGACTACCAGGGGTACAAGGAGGTTTCCAAAGTCCAGGGGTTTAGGTGGAGGAAGTTATAATGAAGCAGTGCTCTTAAATTGGCAAATTGTAACTAGAAGATAAGTAGGAGTGGAAGGAGATTGGTGAGAAGTGTAAGGAGAAGTACCACCTGAGGCGATGACTAATAGGAGACGTTTAGGCAACAAGGAGAGAGCTAGTAGCAGCATGAGAAGATCCATAAGCTTGACTGCTTCTGAGGGATTAAGAGTGCTCTTATGCTTGAGACTGCTGTCAGTCTGAATCCACAAAAGGCTTGGTGACACATTGAAGAGGGTCACTATTGGTCTTTTTAGTGTTTTGGAGTGGAAGACAGCACTAGATTGCTCTTGGTAGGGATTTTATTTCAGCTGGAACTGAAGGCCAATGCTCTTTAGGGACAGAGGTTGTGTGAAGGAAAGGGAAATATCCTATAAGCAAGGTCCTAAAGCAGTAACAGAGGGAACAGCATAATCACACACAATTACTGCTGTCAAAGCTGATGTTACTGCAGCAACTGTGTTTACAGGAGCAGTCCAGTCCATGGGTACAGTAAAAACTCTGAAACTACTGTCAGTACAAGCAAAATACTCGTGGTAATGGAATAGCAACGTTGTATGCCACCAACTGGGAAAGCAAAAATTCTAGTACTGTATGAGATGATAAGATTATCAAAGCAAAATAGCATATATAAATGAGCAGGATCCCTTCAGGGATGCTTATTGCCTTGTTCAGTTGGATCTTTTCATCTTTCAAGATCTGTCAAGTTGGTGTGGCTGAGAAACAGTTGTATGTAATAAGGACATTCATCATTCAAGGGTTCATATGAACATATACTTATCCATTACCACCCAAAATCTTAAGACGCTTATTCCTTGTACTGTAGAACTATTCCAGTTGCACCAACCTGATTTACCTAAACAGAAAACACTCACTACTCATGGTACTTTTATCCCCTTGTATGACTCTGAAATGCCAACGTGCTTTGCCAGCTGTTGTCTTGCTAGAATTTTTCCTTACTTTCTGCTGTATTTCCATTTTTGTGATTCCTTTGTTCTCCACTCGTTGTAATTGATTTGTGTGCATTTCACAGGAAACAAATGATCATCCATCTTCCTCTGTGGGAATAGTGTGAGTGCCTGTAGGCCAAGGTTTAGTGGGCTTTTATACTTTTGATTATATGCTGGGTTATAACGAGAGTGACAAATGGGAGTTAGTGTAGCTATGGTTATTTTTCACAAGCAAATACTCAGGCTATTTGTTTTTTTTTTACTTAGTTTTGAAAATGCATCAGGCCACATATTGGTTACAGGTCCCTCTTGTTTTTATGGGACAAAGGTCCTTCTCAGTGCCCATTGTATAGTCGACCCCCGGTTTTCGTGGGGGATGCATACCTCTACCCCCCACGAATAACTCAAATATGCGAATACTTAAAACCCCTCTAAAAATGCTTATAACTGCCTATTTTGATAGTTCAGAACACCAAAAAAACCTTCTAAAAATGCCTGTACCTGAGTATTTCAATAGCTTTATCACAAAAAGTGCATTTAGTCATGAAAATTATGTGAAAATACAATAATTTGTGAATGTTTTTCTATGAAAAATACTGTGAATAGGCGAATTTTCCGTGAACAATGTGTATACAGTAAACCCCCATATTCGCAGGGGATGCGTACTGCATCCTCCCGCGAATAGCAAAAATCCACAAATACTTAGAACCCCTCTAAAAACACTTAGAACTGCCTATTTTGATAGTTTAAATACAAAAAACCCTCTAAAAATGCTTATAAATGAGTATTTTAATAGTTTTATCACAAAAAGTGCATTTAGTCATGAAAATTATATGAAAATACAGTAATTAGTGAATATTTCTCAGTGAAAAATACCGCGAATGGGCGAATTTTCCGCGAATAATGGATGGATATGTTCCACAGAGAAATTCACGAATACGTGAGTCCACGAATACAGGGGGTTTACTGTAATGTGTATGATCCACAAAGAAATCCGTGAATAGGTGAAGCTGCAAATCTGGAACCATGAATAGGTGGGGGTCCACTGTACCCCAAACAGCACCGCTTACTGCAAAAAACATATAAAATGAGTGACAAGAGTGCATTAACCTTTTAAGATTCTGATGACAATTATAGGGTTATCCAGAACCAACCTTGAGAATGCCACCTGCTGCTGTATTTGGAGATAGGCATACCAGTAGATGTGGGACCTTTTACTTCTGTATACATTTCTTGTGATGCTAGTCAGTGGGCATTTCATGTGGTTTTTAATGCCTTCTTGACTGACAAGAACACTCTTTGCCAGTTTCGGTTTTAGCTAATATGGGACAAACATCCATGGACTGGGCATTTGAATTCATAAGACATTAGTAGTTACAACCAGAAGGTTGCATGTGGCAGCAGTTGTTTTCAGAGCGAGGTTTATTAGCAGCTCACTAAATAAATGATTCAGTTCCAGGCCAATCAGCATTTTTGGCATAAGGGCCTCTGTGAAGTGATCTTCAATCACATTTATCTCTCCAGGTATTGTTTACATTCCCAGTCTAGTGATTTTCAAGGAATGCAATTGAATGTCCGAAGTAATTGTGTGATTTGCTTTTTTTAATATTATCTCTTATTTAACAGGAGAAGCCATTATGTCTTCACTCTGAGTAATGAAAGCATGATCATTGCTGATGTAACTGTAGACTGGCGTCAGAGGAAGAAAAAGGACAAGGAATGAAACGTCATGGAAAAAAATGATAATGTTAAGTTTGCCCAGTGCCCAGTCAGAATATGTTTCTGGTGTACAGACAAACCTGCACCAGCCCGCAATGTCAGGTCAGCCAAGACCATAATGGTTAAACATTATGATGATGGAAATTATCATCCAACATCATTATTACTAATATTAGTGGTCAGCCTAATTATTATTATTATTATTTTTATCACACTATATTGATTACTCATCAGTTTATTATTATTATTAATATTATTATACATCCATTGTTGTTATCCAAGAATATAATAACACAAGATGATCATTTTACACATTTAATTAGGGTTTAAGTGTGGTTATGACCAGAATATACACAAATTTGAGGGGTTAAGAATGATGACATTTTGAATGTTCCTGGCAGAATACAGTAACCCAGAAAATTTATCAAATGTTCAGAAAAAGTTCTAAAGGCAGTCCTCTTTCATATGAAACTTAGTTTAAATCATATCTTTCTTAGAAGCAGAAAAATGAATGCTAGACTTTGAGGGCAATTTACTCATTTTTCAAAAAGTACAACCTTCTGGTTCTGACCTCTCATATGGCTTTTTAACCTCAGAGACTTGCCGAGGCCACTGCTTAAGAGCGCCCTAGCAGTGGTAACCGGCAGCTTTAACCGGGACTGGGAACCTTCCGTACAAACTGAATGCCACTATTGCATTTCTTGTGATGCTAGTATTTAGCATCTATCATTATTTTTTATATTGTTTTTTGAGTCTGTGACAAGAGATCTTCTTTGCCAGTTTCATGGTGGTTTTACCATATGGGAGCTGGAACATCCATGGACTGGGCATTTGAGGATTCCATCACATTAGTATGTTTCAAGAGGATCTCTTCTTGGGGCTGGGATTGTTTTTCATATTCAGGTTTATTATGCAGCTGTCTTGATAATAAATGACAGGTCCAGCCATGTGTCATTGTTGGCAGTGAAGATGTCTGTGATGATCTTAATGGCACATTTATCTTCCAGGTACTGTATTTAGAGTGCATCCTCACACTCTAAGACTAGCATAACAAGGAATGCAATAGTGGAGAATACAGAAGTAATTGGAAAGGCCCCCAACCCAAGGCACCTATAGCTGCTAGAGGTGCTCTCAGTACAACAGGAGAAGCCTTTATTAAATACCACTCAAGAGTTGTTCCTCCTGATTGCCAGCATTAGACGGCCTATTGCTCATGTAACTGATAGACTGGCGTCAGACACCATGGAAAGTGACAATCCCTAACGAGAAACTCATGATAATGTCCAAGATTCTGCGAGCTGCCCAGTGCCCAGTCAGAATATTCGCCAGGTAATACCAGCGAATGACCTCACACACACCAGCCCCGCTTCTCAGCAAGGCTGCAGCAGCAAGACCATCAATGATAAATTTTTGGCTTACAAGGAAATGTCGCCATCCAATCAGCAGCGTGAATTTTCCTCTCCAGTCAATCAGTGGTCAGCCTAAATTTGACACCCTGCTGACCTTCATGTTTATAAAGAGCAAGACTCTCCATGAATGACAGTTTACTCCTGTCTTTTGGCATGATCATGCTCAGCGGAGCCCAAGTGAAATGGAATTTCTCTTGAAGGACAACTCCACGGAAGATGAACTCCAGATTTCAGTTACCATTGTACTCTGTAACTGATATAGTGTATTCATCAGAAATAAAGCTATCCAATTTTGTAAGCTGCTTTCCTCTCCAAGAATGATGAACATCAGCATGTTCCTGGCAGAATACAGTGACCCAGAAAAATCAATTATCCAGAAAAATAGAGAAAACTCTATACAGGCAGTCCTCAGTTATTGGCGGGGTTCTGTTCTGGGGGTGTGATGATAACCGAAAATCGCCAGTAACCGAAAATCGTTGATTTCCAGCACTTTTTCGGAGATTTTCGGGCTAATTGGCACCAGAAAGTACCGATTTTCAGTTATCGGCACCTCTGCTAGGTATGTATTGGCGCCAATACCCAATTATTGGCACCAATAAGCAAAAATCAGCAATTTTTGGCGCCGAAAATTGCCGATTTTCGTCGCTAGACAAGCGCCATAAAACCAGATCGCCACTAACCGAGCCAGCCATTAACCGGGGACTGCCTGTACAAACTGAATGCCGCCGATGGAGTTATTACCTTCAATGCCATATTTAGTATTATTATTATCATATTATTTTGTTTTTGGTCTGTCACAGTCATCCTATTTGACTGGGTAGTTTTTAGTGTGAGGTTCCTGTTGCATCCTGCTTCCTTAGGAGTCCATCACTTTTCTCTGTGTGTGCTGTTTCTAGTAGCACTCTTCTTGGGATCTTGGGATCATGCCTAGTGTTCCTATGATTATGGGTAGAATTTCCACTGGCATATCCCATATCCTTTTTATTTCTATTTTCAGGTTTTTATACTTGTCAGTTTTTTCTCTTTCTTTCTCATCTACTCTGGTGTCCCATGGTACTGCGACATCAGTGAGTGATACTTTCTTCTTGGTTTTGTCAATCAACATCACGCTTGGTGTATTGGCACGTATCACCCTGTCTGTTCTGATACCATAGTCCCAGAGGATCTTTGCCTGACCGTTTTCTTGCACGTGCTCCAGTGGAGTGGTTTTGCTACTGAATCATGCCTCTTTTTGTTCTGGTTCTGTGCAAGCAACGGACATTCGCTTGTTATGTGGTATATGATCTCTTCTTTCATATTGCACTTCCTGCAAATGGGTGAGATGTTATTTCCATCTATTGTTCTTTGAACATATCTGGTTCTTAGGGCCTGATCTTGTGCTGCTGTTACATTCCCTCTGTTTCCTTCTTGAGTTCTCCCCTCTGTAGCCATTGCCATGTTTCATCATTGGCCAGTTCTTTAGTCTGCCTCATGTATTGTCCGTGCAGTGGTTTGTTGTGCCATTCATCTGTTCTGTTTTTCATTCTCTTGTCCCTGTATATTTCTGGGTCTTCATCTACTTTTGTCAGTCCTTCCCATGCACTCCTTAGCCACTCATCTTCACGGGTTTTCAGACATTGCCCCAGTGCTCTGCTCTCGATGTTGACGCAGTTCTCTATGCTTGGTAGCCCTCTCCCCCTTTCCTTTCATGTTATATATAGTCTGTCTGTATTTGCTGTTGGGTGTAGTGCTTTGTGTGTTGTCATTGTCATGTTAGATATCAAAAGTTTCCTAGTTTTCTGGTCTATGCTAAGGAGTTCAGCCTTCATCCATCCACTAAAAAACTCTGTATCTGATTACTGGTAAAAAAAGTGTTTATGGCTTTCTCATGTAGCACTGATTTTTGACTTGGTATTTTTATAAGTCCTCTGGATAAAAACATCCTGGTCGTGTCCTTCATTCTTGGTGTCTTATATCCTCTCCTTCTGTTATTCCCAGGTATTTGTATCCTGTCTCATCTATGTGTTTGATGCTATTCCCGTCTGGTAACCTCATCCCTTCAGTCCTTGTTACTTTGCCTTTTTGTATGTTGACCAAAGGCACATTTTTCTATTTCAAACTCCATCCTGATGTCCCCAGATGCAATCCCTACAGTCTGGATTTGGGTATCTGTTTCCTTGATGCTCTTACCATACAGCTTGATGTCATCCATGAACATCAGATGGTTAATTCTGTTGCCTCATTTCTTGAGTCGGTACCCAGTATCCATCTTCTGCAGTACTTTTGTCATGAGGTTCATGCCTGCTACGAAGAGTAGTGGGGACAGTGAGTCGCCTTGAATGATCCCTCTCATGATGTTAACCTCTGCTAGTCTTATCCCAGTGCTTGTAAGTACTGTATTCCAGTTGCACATTGTATTTTCTAGGAAGCTGATGGTGTTTTCCTCTGCCCCATATATTGTCAGATATTCTATTAGCCATGTGCAGTATCATGTCGAAGGCTTTCTTGTAGTCAATCCATGCCATACTTAGGTTGGTTCTCCTTCACTTGCTATTCTTCATTACCATTTTGTCTCAGGAGCTGGTCTTTTGTTCCCCTACACTTCCTTCTGCAGCCTTTCTGTTGGTGGGGGATGGTGTTTGTATCCTCTAGGTAGTTGTATAGCCTTTCACTGATAATACAGTCATACTCCGAACTTACGCGAGTTTAGGTTCCAGAACCCCTCGCGCAGGGTGAATTTTCGCGTAAGTTTGGCATGGTCTCTAAATATGCTAATAAATGCTTATTTCTAAAGTTTAAACACTAAATATGACCCTAATCATGCTCCCAAATTATTAACCCTTAACTTTTAAAATGAAATTAAAGTTACTGTAATTTTATTTAAAGTTAGCTTAATACATTACCCTTCAAAAAGAGAAATAAATGGTTGACATAAAAATTGCTGAGATTTGGTAGAAAATGAAAAAATCTCATTATCTCTCTCTAAATCTTGGAATATCTCTCTCTCTCTCTCTCTTCCAACTGATCTATTTTTATACATCATCTCAACCAACCTCTTTTTAACAACTTAATTTATTCTGTAATGCTGTACACTAAATTGCGATTTTTGTTCTATAACAAATGGTAAAACATGAAAGCAAACAGTGCTTTATATTTTCACAAATACAATGAATTAAACTATTAACGTATGTCTCTATGTTTTTTCAAAATTTGCAGCATAAATCGAAATTTGTGCAGAGACTTCCGTTTGTTGAAAATGAAGGTAATTGATTGAATATTACTAGACTGTAAACTTATAATTGCAGTTTTACTACCATTATCTCATATCGAGTTAAAGTTGAGTAAAGTCAAATTTTTTCTATTTATTGTGATTTATATGAAAATATTTCAAAACTGATAAAAGCGAAAATAATGAAATTATTTTTTGTTGTATTGTACATGATGAAATTGCACACATTTTCAAATAAAACTTTATGTAACATGGCGCTGATAAAACGTAAAATATTAAATTTCTGAGATGTTCATAAATTATCAAGTGCTATAAGGAAAAATGGTTTTTTGAGAAAAATTCACCATAAATCGAAATTTATGCCACTTCCAATTTAAAAATGAATGTAAACGATTGAATATTACTACAATGTAAGAGTTTTAGCAAAATACAGAATTGCATTTTTTTATGGTTTTCGTAGTTAAAGTTGACATTGGTTGAAAATTTTGGCAATTGTGATTTATATGAAAATATTTCAAAACTGGTAAAAGCTCTTTAACTGAACTATCTTAAATTCTTAAATTTGCACATTTTCATAATAAAAGTTTATGTAAAAATGTAAAATTATGCAAACATTATGGCAAACAAAATATCTCGTGTATGACCATTAGTTAGTTCCAATAGATTATTGTTTAAATATAATGTTAAGTTTTTTTTTTCAGAAATTAAATGCTTATAAATTGAAATATTGTGCTAAGACTTCCAGTTTTTGCAAAATGAAGGTTTGATTGAATATTACTTAAGAGTTTTAGCTTAAAATTTATAAGTTTTCGTTCCGATTAAAGTTGACTCCTTTTTTGCTTGAAATTTTGGCAGTTATCGTGATTTATATGAAAATATTTCAAAACTGATAAAAAAAACAACAATGAGTTATTTTCTGTTGTATTCTACATGCAATTGCGCACATATCCATATATAAAACTTTATTTCACAACTAATATAAAACTATGCAACACAGACTACTACAATGTGATGAAAGAATTTGTACAGAGAATTAAAAAATTTGTTTTAAAAATTGTGAGCATAAATCGAAATATTGTGCTAGAGACTTCCAATTGAGAAAATGAAGGTAAATGATTGAATATTACTAGAATGTAAGAGTTTTAGCTTACAATATGGCGTTTTTTACCATTTTGACTTAAGTCAAAATTGACCGAGTTGAAATTTTGGCAGTTATCAATTATTTATATGAAAATATTTCAAAACTGAGAGAAAAAGCTACAACAATGAGTTATTTTCTGTTGTATTGTACATGAAAGCACATTTTTCATATATAAACTTTATGTAACGTTATAATATAGAACAGAAAATTATTACAAAAGACGAAAGAGATTTCTGAGATTTTCTTTTAGAGGAGAGTGGCGTAAGAAAAAGTTTTTTCAAAAATTCACCATAAATCGAAATATTGTGCTAGAGACTTAATTTGTTGCAAAATGAAGGTAATATTGAATATTACTAGAATGTAAGAGATTTAGCTTACAATTGCATTTTTACCATTTTGGTCGAGAGAATTGACCGAAGAGTTATTCTTATGTTAGATATTGGCAAACAGAAAAATTTCAGTATGATACAGTAGGCGTTTAAGGGTTAACTTAACAACAATGAAATTAAAGTTACTGTAATTTCATTTAAAAGTTAGCTTTTTTCAGAATACATTACCCTTAAAAAAGAAATAAATGGTTGACATAAAATAGAGAGTTGGAAGAGAATTCCCCCCTTCCAACTGATCTATTTTTAGAAGTCTTCTGAACCTCTTTTTAAAAACTTCTTTATTCTGTCACTTTCTCTTTGTTCTGAAAAGCTTTTTCATGAGCAGTGCTCTTTATTTTTTACAACTCTTAGAAAGTTATGTCTGTGTTTTACAATGTTTGTAAATGGTATAGCGCATTTACACTTCGTGGACAAAATTAGATCAATTTAAAATTATCTACTGTATAGGTTAAAGACGACAAAATGACAGAAAGAAATAATAAGTGTGTGAGCGCCATAAATCGATGAAAGAGAGTTGCAAAATGAGAGAGAGAGAGAGAGAGAGAGAGAGAGAGAGAGAGAGAGAGAGAGAGAGAGAGAGAGAGAGAGAGAGAGAGAGAGAGAGAGATATTGTCCTTACTTGAAATATCAAGTTAAATTATTTATAAATTATTACAGAGACAGAGAACAACATATGAGAGAGAGAGAGAAAGTTATTCTTACGTTGGATATCAAAAGATGGAAGTTCAGTATTAAACTAACTTTTAAATGAAACTAAAGTTACTGTAATTTCATTTAAAAGTTAGCTTAATTTAAACTATCTACTGTACAGGTAAAGACGTACAGAGAAATAATAAGTTGTAAAAATGTGAGAGAATAACACAGGTGAGAGAGAGAGAGAGAGAGAGAGAGAGAGAGAGAGAGAGAGAGAGAGAGAGAGAGAGAGAGTCCTTGGAGAAATATCAAGTTGAATTATTTATGAATTATTACTGTTAATAAATTGTAAAAATGAGAATAACATAGATATTATTCTTACAAAAAAGATGGAAATTCAGTGTTAAACTAACTTTTAAGTGAAATTAAAGTTACTGTAATTTCATTTAAAAGTTATCTTAATACATTACCCTTCAAAAAATAAATGGTTAACATAAGAGTATAAGAAAGTGTGAAGATTAGTATACTATTTCTCTCCCCCCCCATTCCACTGATCTGTTTTTAGAAGTCTTCTCAACCTTGTTTTTAAAAACTTCTTAATTCTGTCTCTTTCTCTTTGTTCTGAAATGCTCTAAGTCTCTGTTTTAGAACAGCTCATTTACAGTTTGTAAATGGTACAGGTAAAATTAGGTCAGTTTAAAAACTATCTACTGTACAATTGAAGACATACAGAGGAACAGTAATATGTTTGTTTTGCTAACTATGAATGAGAGAGAGAGAGAGAGAGAGAGAGAGAGAGAGAGAGAGAGAGAGAGAGAGAGAGAGAGAGATAACAGTTGTCCTTACTTAAGAGAGTGAAATTTGTTATGAATTATTACAGACACAGAGAGAGAGAGAGAGAATTACAAGAAACCTTTGACCACGAATCAGCAACACTACCCCTTCTTGTCATGTTAAAGTGACATGTCTGACAGCTTTTGCCTTCGAGTTTCTTACAGAAGATGGGGGAAAATATTTGTTTGTTTAAAATATGTATCATATATGAATTTTGTAATTACAGTTTTATTATTATTATTATTATTATTATTATTATTATTATTATTATTTAATCTTATTAATCGTATTAATATTTGAAAATTAGTACTTATTATTAGGTAAAAAATTTATTTATCATACAAAACAAATAAATATATACATGTACCATAAAAATTCTCTCATCTCAGTAAAAAAAAGAGAGAGAGAGAGAGAGAGAGAGAGAGAGAGAGATTATTACTTTTATTATTTAATGTTATTTAATTTACACACAAAAGCTTGACAACTTATAAATTACATAAAAATTTAACATAAACACTTTTGCAGGGTTTCTCTGTATTCACAAATGTTTGTGTGTCTGTGAAAAACTCGTATATGATAATTAGTTAGGCTCCAATGAAAAGTTTGTGTGACTGTGAATTCGCGCAACTTGAATTGTGCAATTTTGGGGTATTACTATACTTGTTACTATCTTCCACATTATTGGTAGGCAGGTGATAGGCTTGTAGTTACTTGCTATATTTCCTTTGTTCTTGTCTTTCGGTACTAAGGATGTTCTCCCTGTGGTCATCCATTTGGTTACATGGTGGTTTGTGATACATGCTGGAGTTGTTCTGCTATTCGTAGGTGTAGGGCCTTGAAGTTTTTGAGCCAGTATCCATGGACTTCATCGGGACCTGGGGCTTTCCAGTTGGGCATTTTCTTTGGTTGGTGTCTTAATGTGTCTGTCATGATCGTGGTAAATCTTTATTTTATTTTCCCCATTTATTATTATTATTATTATTATTATTATTATTAGTATTATGTGTATTCACATTTGTTTATTCCCTTTGATTCATCAACATTGTGTCAGCGATTGAATTATTATTCCAATTATTGTTATTATTTTGTTGAAAAGAATGGAAGTCTGTATGCCATTGAGCTTATATTGCTCCTTCTCAACTTGACTTAAAGTTAATTTCAGCAGGTAAACTATAAAGCAGCTGTCTGAAGTTCATTCATTATCCTGACGCTTTGGTAGTCTTTGCTACCTTCTAAAAGGGCGTGAATGGCATTAGGGGTACATGTATGGAATATTGATAGCCAAAAATGGGTTTACAATGAAGGGGGCAATTTTTGATTGGTTTTCCATATTCAGGGAGCTTGCCTCTTGGCTATGAGTCTGGCTGACC
Organism: Macrobrachium rosenbergii; assembly: GCF_040412425.1. Lineage (NCBI taxonomy): Eukaryota > Metazoa > Arthropoda > Malacostraca > Decapoda > Palaemonidae > Macrobrachium > Macrobrachium rosenbergii. The sequence goes on along the minus strand of NC_089753.1, from coordinate 10,440,253 downwards.
AACGGAGGCACTGATTGGTGAACATGGATTGGGGGGCCTCTCTGCCTATGGCTCAAGGAGGAGGGTGCCTGCAGTGTTGTCACTGGTGGACCTTGTTGTTCTCCTGATGCTGGTGGGCAAGGGGAAGTGTTCCTGAGTATTATTGAGTCAGTTTCCACTGAAGAATGGCAAGGGCCTTCTTGAAGCGAAGGTGGCGGTGGTCCATGTCACCATCGAGGTTTATGGTATTCATCATGGTCTTCTGGTGTTGGGGTTCATTGCAGTTTTGGTATACCACCCCTTCATGTAGATGGATGATGATCCTTTGAGAGAGGCAAGTCATTGCTTACCAGTGTAAAAATGGTGGCATCCATTCTCAGGACTTAGTATCTGGTAGATCTTTCCTCTCCTCTTCATGGGATCACTGCTGACGGAGGGGCTGTTCTTCATGAGGTACTGGACAGTCCTCCAATCCTTATAATAGGTTGTAAGTAAACCATTGTTTTTCCTTTGGTAGGGGTCTAACACCAGAAACTCCAGGGACACACTGGAGTTCCATTGCCAACTTGTCCATTAGCAATTGGCAATCAAGAAACATGAAGAGGAGCAGATGCTTGCACACCTGAAGTGCCTGAGCAGGACTTGGATGCCTTCAGAGAGCATCCCAACAAGGTTGAAATTGCCCTTGCCCCCAGCCCGAGAAGAACCCTAGAAGGGTTCAGAAGTCTGGTTAAACAAGTCATTTATAACTAACTAACTTAAGTCTCTTTAGGACAGGGACTATGCCCACATTGGCACAGTTCACAAGAAGCTTGTGCGACATAATGGCACCCATCTTTGTATCCCTACAAAGAGGGGCAATATCTATTTCAACCTCAGTGACTACCAGCCCTCCACCACTGAACATGCTTCATTCCTCATGGAGTAAATTGACATGTTTTGGAGAAACCGAAGCCAGGCACTAAATGTGTTGAAATCTATGTTCTCCTTGACTCTGTCATTTCCCTAGAAGATCATTGCCTCATCAGTACCACAGATGAGTTTCAGCCTCTCCTCCTGGCAAGGGCTTTGATGGAGCATGGTTCATAGTGTAGCCAGGTGATAATCAGGGAGATGAGAGAGGCTACCAGAGGAGTTCGAGAAAGGAAGACATCATAATTTGCTGTGCAGATAAAACAGCTGCCTTCATCCTGATTGGGTGAGAGGAGTACCTCAGGAAGCTTGACGATATACTTGGAGATCCATCCAAGTTTCACTGTACAGTAATCCATTTATAAATGTTTTGAAAAATTGTAATTTAATTAACAATCATTATAAAAAAATGTAAGTAAAAATAAATCCTTCAGGCCAGCCTTGTGAGAGCTGATAATCAGCTCAGTGGTCTGGTATAACTATTTTAGTAATAATAATAATCTACTTCATTAGTATTAAATACTGCATATAAAGGTAATTTGTCTTATGAATCTTGATGTCATTTTATAGAAGGGTAAACTACAATGATATTTAAACTTAACATTATACAGCATATATGAAGTAAAATCTTGAGCCACAATGCTTGGTGCCCAATCAGCAGAGCCAAGTGAGCCATGCCCAGTCACACCATTCTTTTGGAGTATAGCATTTACTTGATCTTATGACCTGTATTGTTGTCCACATAGTACCAGTGTTTTTCTGTCAATGGAGAATGACCTTTTGTTTTACAATTAAAGACTATAGTTCTGTAAGATACACTTAATCTATCATCAACTTCTTAAAACATGCTAAAAGTCTGATTGTGGCTTCTTCGTTGGCAGACATAGCTACTCCAGTAATTTTTACATTTTCAAGTCCAAACTGATTCCAGAATATATACGATAAATGACCTATAGCTGTCCACCAGGGTTGGTTTTCTGTTCATGTCATCTACCCAGAAATGTAATGCCTTCTCCATTTTCACTAAACATTTTTAAGGCACTGAGTAAGTAAATTTCTGTTTCAAGAGTGCAAAGAAAATTAGCACAAGTTTTTTCTGCTCTTGCTGACACAGGGAAAGTGGAAATTTACTTTTTATATAGTTTTGCCACTCCAGAAAGTATTGTCTTTTTACTTTTAATCAGATCTAGAACCAATTTTTCCATTTTAGTTATAGGATTACCAGCATGACTACTTAACGCAATTGTGTCCATATTTATGAAGAAACTAGTTGAAAGTGTATAACAGTATCAACAGGAAGACCAAGTTTTTGTATACACTTTAACACTGAATGCTACTGCTTAATGTGACTAACCATGTTTTTGCATGGGAGGCATGGGGAACGGTGGACACAGATAAATCATATGGCCTCCCAGGCAGGTTATCACACTTGAGATTTGAAGTCGTTTTCAAGAATGTTTAATACATGCATTCCTTTCACATTTTAATACTGCATATGTTATCCAATAGCATAAACTTGAAATCCTGTTAAGATTATTTGTGTACAGAGGGACAACTGTATGTATATGCTTATGAATAGATGAAAACAAACCCAAGCTGTTCCTAAGAAAATTAAAAAGTTTAGAAAGTTTATTTATTATTTTGGTTAAACTCTTTATTTTTATGTATAACTTCCACTCTTTATAAGTACTGAGTGTCATCTAAGGTGTAAATATTAACAATGGTCTGTTACTATGCAAAACCATATTTTGCAAGGAGACTTGCCTGTGGTAATTAGGTACAGTATTCATTCAGAAAAAAGCAGAATAATTGACAATTTTAGTGAGGAGAATTTTTGTAGATTTGGAAGAATGGTATCTGCTTTCTCATGGTGACAGAGAAGTCAAATAAAGTATGATTTTATATAAGTAACTTACCAAATAATTACATAGCTATTGGTTCCCTAACCATGGCAGCTTAAAAATTCAAAATTTGCGCAGCAGTGCTTCTATCTCTTGTGTGTAGGTGACAAGGCCTTGCCCACTATCTGGAACTTAGAGAAACAACTTAGCAGAGAGCTCAGTTTGTTTCAGGCTGGGCTTCCGACCAACATTGGTAGTTTTCCGCAGCTACTTCATTGTTTTTTCGGATATTTATTTGCCTGCTGTTTAGTGAAGTATTCAGAATTTGTTGTTGTTGTGGCTTTCAATCATTAAAGGATTGTTTTGTGATTGGCTGTTGGATTTTCCTTAGTTAACATGTCAGATTCTAGCTCATCTAGCATTTGCTAGTGTTCAGAGGGTTGTAAAACTAGATTAACAGTTTTCATATGATTCTCACACTAAATGTACTAAATGTAGAGTGCAAGAATGTAATAAAGATAATACTTGCTTAGTGTCAGGATTTGGAGGATAAAAAATGGAAGACTTGAAAATCCCATTTAGAGAAACTCGAGAGGGATAGAAAGAGGAAGGCAGCCGAAAGCATCAATGAGCTGCAGGCAATAGACAAAGGGATGCAGTCTGCTCTTTGTCCCTTGGATTCCTTTCTAAAAACGAGGACTCATTCAAGCCCTGGCCTTGTTCTTTCATCATCAAGAACCTTATGGATGTCTTAGGATCAGAGGAAGAAGAGAGGCTCCTTTGTCCGGTGAGGGCTCTCAGGTACTACCTTCACAGGACGGAGAAGATTAGAGGACCATCGAGCAACTTCTGGTGCTCTGTAAGAAGCCCTGTTCGTACTCTTTCAAAAAATGCCATTTCCTTTTTTCTGAGAGAGTTGATATCTGAAGCTCACTCTCAGATCCAAGAGGACACCTTTCCTTTAGTTAAGGTTAAGACTCACAAAATTAGGGTAGTTGCAACTTCCCTAGCATTTATTTAGACATAATATGTCTGTATGATCCTGCAGTCAACATTCTGGAGATGCAACTCTATCTTCGCCTCACACTACCTCAAGGACATAGAGACTGTGTTTGAAAATTGTAATGCTTTAGGACCTTTATCTGTGGCTGGCATGGTGTTGGGAGAGGAAGCATAGGGAACTGTCTGTTCCTTTGCTATGCATTTACCTTGGACGTAAGGTTTTGAGTCTATGGGAAGGTGGGGGGTACATTGTACCCAGAGTACCCACCAGTTTTCTTTCTTAATGGTTTGGGTTGTGGTTTTAATTTTGTTCTTTTGTATTCTGGTCTATGCCTAGGGCAAGGGCATCTTTTAAACTTTGTTAGCATATGGTATACTTCCTCCGCTGCAGAATTCCCACTAACGTAGGGGCGACCCTTGGCTACACTGCCACACCCACTCCAAGTTGAGAGAAGCACTGTCCAGAGGCAGTACCCACCTGCAGCAGCTCTCTCAACAGGTAAGGAAACAACAAGCATTTATTCAATGCTAGCAACCTTTCTATTTCAAATTCATTTCTTATATAGTACCTTGGATAGAATATGTCCATGTTTTCCACCTCCTAACAATGTGGAATCAGCTATGTAATTACTTGGTAAGATAAAAATAACATTTTTATGATAAAATAAAGTTTCATATATACTTCCCAAGAAATTACGTGATCGGAGCCCACCGTTCTCCCCTCGCATGGACATTAGAGCATGAAACGAATTGAGCTCTCTTGCCAAGTTGTTCCTCTAAGTCCCGGATATTGGGTGGGGCTTTGTCACCTACACACACAAACGATAGAAGCGCCACTGCACGAATTTTGAATTTTTAAGCTGCCGTGGTTAGGGTATGTAATTACTTGGTAAGTATACATAAACTTTATTTTATCATAAAAATGTCATGTTTATATAGTTAAGAAACCATAAGTCCATTTTTGTGTTTGTTATATTATTTTAATAACTTATTTCCAGGATTTGATAGACTGATGGAAAAGATTTGTGGAGGCAAAAGCATAAGAGATGTTATAGCTTTTCCCAAGAGCATGGAAGGCCGTTGTTTGATGTCTGGAGCTCCTGGCATGATTACTAAAGAGGAAGAGCAGTTGTATCATATATCTATCAAGCATACATAGCAGAGACTTTTTTACTGCCAAAGGTTATTTAATTTTTTTTGTAAATAAAGATACCTTTCATATTTAGTTTTTCATTTTAAGTACTAGGTAAGGGAATGTAGGAAATGTGTAGTTCTAGTGTAATTTTTAATTCAGGTAAGAGTTGAGGGAGCAACTGTAGTATATATTTTTAATCTTAGTTGTTGGACATCTTACAAGTGTAGTGTAGTTCATAGTGAGTTTGGGATAGCAGCACATATGTTCTTTTACAAATGAAATTCTTAACCGAGTTATGTGGTTAGCACGTTGTATTTGTCATTTCAGAGTTTAGAGTGATCAGTTATTTGTAACTAAAATGAATATTAATGTCAGATAAACATACATTTTATCATATTAGAACACAAAAAGTTGATTTATCTGTTGATACACACTAATAATTTATTTGAAGTAACTATTTGCCCTGTTCCCTTTGTAGCTCACAGACTTTGCACTCTATATATCTGTTTATTGCATGAATTGTCAGGCAATGTAATGACTTTTTGCATAAGTTTAATTATTATTTAGCATTGTAAACTCATTTAATCACAGCACTGAGTCACATTTTAAGACTCCCACAGGAATGGCTTATGTCTTGGTAGCCTCTCCAGCCAAGACGTGTCCCTTCTGGGATGCTTGGCTTCAAGTAATGATAATTGGAAATTGGAGAAAGAAAAAGTTAATGAAACTGGACAGCTGGGTGGGAAGAAACCATAGGGAATTATAAAGATTAAAAGGTAGAAATTATTCCGGCTGGAGCCTCAAAGGGTATTGCAAAGATACTTTGATCCCCACAATGTACAGCAGAAGACACAATGCAGGCTGTACCCCTCTGTGCAGAAAGATGTAGGGGAGAGAAAAAGGTTGTAGTAAAATTTATACTTATAAGGATCTTGATTAAAGTATAAGAATGATGTAAAAGGAGATTGGGGAGTTACAGGGGTGCTGCAAACAACTTCTGATACTGTCTACAGCATGTCATGCAAGTGACAATGTGGACAGTACCCTTCACAGAGAATAATTGCAATATATATACAGCAAACAGTGAGCAGAGGTTGAGGAAAGCATCAGAAGGATTATCCTATAATGCCTAGCTAAATAAAACCCTCCATGGAAAGCTGCTATGTTGAGCCCTGTTGTAAATATTTGGAAGATGCTGTTTGTTGCACAAGACCTTTGCAGCCTTAAGAGACTACCGATATCTGCAAACATTTAAGGTACTGAACAGTCTTTTGTACCCTGAGGTCCACCGACAGTTACATGAAGAAGGGACTGGGGAGACCATAGACCATAGCTAATAAATGTTGTCAAAATGGAATGTCATCCAGGAATTCTTGGCTCCTAATGAGCCTACTCACATTAATATGCAGGAGGAAATTTTTTTTATGAAGCTCTCCAGATTTGTAACATCATTGTGTGACTAGAAAATATAACCAGGTAGGCTGTCATTACTTTACCACTTAATGGGAGTTCTACAGAAAGTAATTCCTCAGTTATCTGGATTAATAGAGCCAAGGGCCTGTCAGATAATGTCAGAATCCAGATAATGGCGAATCAGAAATCGAGAGATGTGCAAGGGCGTTCCTTCCTCACCTAATACTATACTGCATAGTGGTAAACACTTGATATTCTTATTAAAAACAACCATCACACTTTAAATGGACAACTTTATGCAAAAAGTAATTATCAACCTTATATTCTCAAATTTGTAAAAAAAACAAACTCCATAAATACACTTAAAAACAAAATTTAGTTCGTTAGGCTACACATTTTTCATTTGCAGCCATATACTTAAAAACAAAACAATTTAGTTCATTAGGCTACATGTTTTTCATTTGCAGCCATAAACGCTGAATATGCTTATTAGCAATAACCATCACACTTTAAACTGAAAACTTCATGGAAAAAGCAGTTATCTGCCTTATTTTCCCAAATTTGTAACAAAATATGCTCCATAAATACACTTAAAAAAAAAAAAAGAAACCCCTTCTTTTTCTCTCGTATGCAACAATTAGTTTGGTAGACTACATGTTTTTCATTTGCAGCCATAAACACTAAATATGTCTATAAACAGCAACCATCACACTTTAAACTGAAAACTTTATATAAAAAGCAATTATCCACTTATCTTCCCATATTTGTAACAAAATAAGCTCCATGAATTACACTTAAAAATGAAAAAGCTAGCCCATTTTTTTTTTTATACGCAACACTTAGTTCTGTAGGCTACACTTTTCCATTTACAATCAACCCCACCCATTTGTGAGGGTTAGGTTCCACAACCACCCGCAAATACCGAAAATCTGCAGTATATTGGAACCCCCTCTAAAAAGGCTTACAACTGCCAATTTTAGTTGTTCAAACACCAAATATACCTTAAACCATCATCCTAAAACACCTTAATATAATTTTAATATTTCAATAGTAAACCCCCATATTCGTGTTCTCACGATTCGCTGACTCCAATTCACAGGATTTTCTGTGGAACATATCTATAAATTATTCACGAAAAATTCGGCAATTTGCAGACTTTTTCGTCGAGAAATATTTAGTAATTAGTGTATTTTGATGTTATTTTTATGACTAAATACATTTTTTATGATAAAATAATGATTTACTAATTTTCAAATATTAAGATTAATAAGATTAAATAATAATAGTAATAATAGTGTAAGATTAAATAATATGTAATAAGATGAAATAATATGTAATGTTTATCTCTCTCTCTCTCTCCTTCCTATTACAGTTCTCTCTCTCTCTCTCCCTCTCTCTCTCTCTCTCTCTCTCTCTCTCTCTCTCTCTCTCTCTCTCTCTCTCTCTCTCTCTCTCTCTCTCTCTCTCTTACTGAGATGAGAGAATTTTTATGTATGTTTATTTGTTTTGTATGATAAATAAATGGTTTACCTAATAAGTACTAATTTTCAATACTGATAATAATAATAATAATAATAATAATAATAATAATAATAATAAATATGCTGTAATTACAAAATTTTTCTATTTCTATAGTAAGTAAATGAAAAAAAATTAAACAAATTTCACCCTCAATCTTTTTTCCTGAGTCCTGGAGCTCATGGGGGAGGGTGAACCTGTCAAATATGTCAAGTAACCTGACAGCAAGGTTGGGTGGTCAGTGTTGCCAACCACTACAAACGATACGTATGCTGAAAAATCTCTCTCTCTCTCTCTCTCTCTCTCTCTCTCTCTCTCTCTCTCTCTCTCTCTCTCTCTCTCTCTCTCTCTCTCTCTCTCTCTTGTGTCCTTTTGTGCCAAAGGGCAGAATGTGAGAAATAAATAAATAGCTAGATAAATAGATACTTAGTTTATAGTGTTTTAAAAATGTAAAGGTACATCTTTGGAAGACAAAAAACAAACATAAATTTTATTGTTGTCAGTTGCTTAAAGAGAAATGGATTACCATTCCTCATTAAAGAGACAAATGCTCTCTCTCTCTCTCTCTCTCTCTCTCTCTCTCTCTCTCTCTCTCTCTCTCTCTCTCTCTCTCTCTCTCTGACTTGGCTGGAAGAGTTAGGAGTACATATGCATATATTTTTAAGGGTACTAATGTTTAAGATGTCTTTGAAATTATATTAAAGATATAATTTCAAAGATTAATACAGTAATAGGATTATAATTTAAGGTATATTTGATGTAGGATGATACTTTAAGTATAAATTTGATATTTGAACTTTAAAGATAGGCAGTTATAAGCATTTTTAGAGGAAGGTGTTAACTATTCACAGGGGCGTCTGGTATGCATCCCCCGCAAATATGTGGGGTCCACTGTTTCACTTATCATTTTAATATCAGTTCAGTATCACTTTAATATTTCAGTATCATTTCTGAGTGACATAGTTGTAGGCTCTAAAACAAGGTGAGAAAACCGGTTTAGCGAGCTTTAGTAACCGGGAAGGTTCACTATAAGGAGGTCCCTCCTATGGGAGGGTTGACTATAAGGAGGAGAAAAAACCTGTATATCACTCTCTCTCTCTCTCAGCTCTCCTGTTTCTCTTCCTCAGCTCTCTCTCTCTCTCTCTCTCTCTCTCTCTCTCTCTCTCTCTCTCTCTCTCTCTCTCTCTCTCTCTCTCTCTCTCTCTCTCTCTCTCAGTATTTGAATATGCATTAAAAAAATGCATTTTATTGATATCTTGCTGTTAAAAATGTATATAGTCATGAAAATAACCTGAAAATACACTAATTATTGAATATTGCTCTACAAAAAAATCCACGAATTACTGAATTTTCCACAATTTATTTGGATTTACATTCCACAGAAAAATCCGCGAATGCTGAATTAGGAATAAGCAGGGGTCCACTGTACTTGTATTATTCACAAAAAAGTAACCCCTTTTTGTCATGTATGAAACACAATATGATAATTAGCACAATTTTATCAAAATAGCGATTCTAATATCACTATAAAAGTACTTTTTACTCTCTCACTTACCTGTGTGCTGCCTATCTTGCTTAAGATGGCCAGATGTTTTAAAGACCTGTGAGGTTTACTAGTCCTCCTCTGCCGCCTCCTCCTCCTCCTCCTCCTCCTCCACCAGGTCAACTGTGACGTCAAGACCGGCATCTTCTTCTTCCTGTGACTCCCAGGGGACATTAAGTGGTGAAATGGTTGGAAGAGGTGCCTAGAGGGTCAGGGTCGTCAAAGTGGGGCAGCGACACATCAGATTTGTGGCTGAAGGAGCCCAGCATATCCACAAAGGCAGAAGATGTTCTTGGCTGCGGTTCCAAGCTGAAGGACTGAGTTACCAAAGAAGTGGATGGCGATGGGCTTGGGTGCATAGGGGTTCAGGATCTGAAGAAGCTGTCGAGGGTACTCTGGCGATACGAACGATGATTCTGTTTGTCAGTGACAAGCCTTCTTAACTCTCGAATTTGTGCAACAGAGTCCAAGGCTCTGGGGAACTCCATTGGGTCAAAGTTGGGGTTCTCCAATACAGTATCTTGATAACAACATCAAAGGCCATTCTTATTTGCTTGTAATGTGGGGGAGTCATTGTGAAACAGCATCATCTTCATTGTCGTTGTCAGCCATTCTTCTTCACCAGCACCTGCAGCAGCTATCTCGCTGTCGGAGAGAAGTTGGTAGCCAGTGTCGACATCCAGCCACTCCCGTACATCATCCTTGGGAACATCGTTGCCTCTAGATGCGCATGTGGTATGGAAGTCAGCGAAATCGAACGCCTTGGAATCCATCATGGCCTTTTCTCCATTCAGAATACAGTTCCAGGCATGGTTTAGTGTCTATGTTGATGTCCTTCCAAGCATCAGTGAAGTTGTAGATAGCAGACTTCAGCGAATACTTTCAAAGATTCTCCAGTGTCCGTTCCCCCCGTGTATCCAAGCCTTGCTGCTTCTCCTTCTCTTCCTCCAGTACTACCATCACCTCTTCCAGGAACATCCTCTGGTAATGCGTGTCATTGCAACAACAATATGCACCTTGGTCCACTGGCTGAATGAGTGCAGTCCTAGTAGGAGGCAAATACATGACCCTGACATGACCTTCGTCACCAACCAGTTGGTCTGTGTTAGGATGCGCAGGCGCATTGTCCAAGGTCCTGTGTCTGAGGATGATAACCTCCCTATAAAAATTATTTTGGAACCAATCAGAAATGATCTTGGAGGTGAACCAAGCCTTCACTGAATGGTACCAAATCACTGGGAGTCTATCCAGCAACCCACGCAGGACATATGGTTGCTTTGCATGTTCATTTACTGCTGGTTTGCAGTGATGCCCACCAGTAGCATTTGCACATGAGAAAGCAGAAATACATTACTCGGAAAGCCTGCCACTGAATAAATTCTTTTCCTCATCGGCCAAGGGGTTAGTGGGTAAGGAGTGATAGAATAGACCAGTTTTGTCAACATTGTAGATCTGCCCTAAGACAAGTACTTCTTTTTTCATCAAGTCTGCAGTGACTGATGAAATCCTGCCCAAAGCTTCACCATGAGTTTTCTCGTTAGAAATCCCATGTTAAATTTTGAACTGGAACAGCCAGCCGTCAGATGCTTAAAGTCTGCAACCTTTTGCAAGCCTGTGAACTTAAAAGCTTCAGCTTTCAACTCAAGCACTGCAAATATTCACACCATTAGCCTGTTGTTGCCGAAAACACATCAAAGAAAACTGATTAATGTCATCATAACAGCCTCTTGCCATGACCTTGTGGGCTTGACTCCTGGCCATCTTCTTACTGAATTCTGTTGTGTACTTCTTCAGCTTGTCCTGAGAAATCTTGATATCATGCAGGGTTGACCAGGCATTGCTATACTTCTCAATTATACGTGACTTGGTCAAACCTTGTTCCATCCTCAACAATTTCTAATTTCTGCTTAAGGGTCAACACCTTTCTCGACCTCTTAGGAGGAGGTGGGGCCATACACACAGTGCACAGCACTACACACAACACAAGCATGACCCGCAATGCTGCAGGCACTGCTAAGAAAGCCACACGCTCTGAAAATAGCAAAGCTGAAGCAATCCATTCGCTAACAGTTCAAACAAGTGACTGATCAAGCACGAAGAGGGAAAACGGTCTTTGTTACCGAGTGCACTGATGCTTTCTGGATGTAGCCAGTTAGTATATGATATGTTTATGATGCTGTGTCTATCAGCCATTTAGAATAAAAAGCATCAGTGACGTAGTATATTTCCGCCAAGAGCGAAAAACACTAGTACAATACTTGTCCACCCACTCACCTTCTGTGATTGGCTCCTAAGCTGATGACGTGTCCATATCATCCAATAACAAGCAATAAACAAAGTAACATCCCATGACAAGTTAAATGACGTCAAGCTTTTGAGCTAATAGCATTCACAAAAGCTAACTCTTTCCCTCTACATCTTTTGCTCTGTATGTTCGTGAGTTTGTTACTTAGCACATTACTGTATCATGTGCTGTCATTTTTTTTGTTTCGCTTGATATACTGTACAGTACCATATTTCATTACAAGAGTAGTTGACTCTAAGTATGATTATCATACATATCGTAACAGTACACAAGAAAATGTTTTATCACAGTTGATATTGCATCTATAATCACTGTAAATATATATAAAATGCAAATTTCATAAGTAGTTAAGACAACACCAAACAGGCTTCCCCCACCCCCCAAAACCCTTCCTTACTCAAGCAGTGTTACCAACATTTTCAGGAGGTTGCGCAGCATTGCCAACCATTAGATGGTAGTTTTTTCAATTTTTTTTATTTATATAAATCATATATCTTTGGGACCTTGGTCTGGGTGTATTGGATAATGTCGAGCATCAGATAATGGCGGTCCAGATAATTGAGGGATTACTTCAATCTACAATTTTCAGGGAACCTCCAGAAAACAAATAACACTAGAACTTATGCTTTAGGTTGAGGAATCAGTTGCAGCTACCAAGAATGGTTCCTCCTGAACCATCTCCCAACACTAAATCCATAGCCCAGTCCTTTTGGCTTTCAGTTCTTTAGTGCACCATCTGAATATGGTCCATGTAGATGTTAAATCATGATTAAACAAATTACCAGCAGTCGCAAGCATGGAAGATGAGACCCTGAGTCATTACTAGAATAAATGGGAAATTGTTACATTAAAATCACATGGAAGGTGAATTGTCTCAGAATGTGTAATTAGTGTGTTATTGCAATACATGTGTAAATGAAGGTATGTATACCATACGTTTACGGGGACTAGTGTTTAGAATGGCTAGCCTTGGTTGGATAATGAGTAATCTGAAAGTAGAATTAATTGTTTGCTATCACTGTTACACACCGTAAAAATAGATACTAATATATGCTGAACTTTATATAGTAAAACTGTAGTTGGTTTGGAACAGAATTAGCAGGTAAACACTATTTAAAATGGTATCTTTTTTTTTTAAACTGATTTCACTCATGCTAGGCTGGAATCTCTCATAATTTTGTTAGTTCCTATGAGGATATACCTTCAACAAAAGCTGATCCAGTCACTGAAGCATGGTAACAAGATTGTTTACTAGTGGCAGGTGAGTGAGAGGGTAGGGATGACCCCCATTCACTTGATTGTCAGTATTCACTTTTACTTTATCCATACTGCAGTCATATGTCAGTGCAACTTATCATGGCTTTTTGTTAGGGAGGCAAATGTTTTCTCTTTTTTTTTTCACTAAGAGCATGTTGATGACCAGCTTGCTTTTTTATTTTAGTATTGACTTTTGTATGAATAATGTTGTCTGACTCTTTTACTGAACAAAAAGTTTAACAGTGTCTGTGATTTGGAAACTAATGTATTTGGCCCTTTGGTGGTGATCACAGTGTGTGGTAGTTTCTAGTCACATTTAAATTTTGGTCCTTATTCTGTAGGCGTCAAATGTTTATCTTCATCATCTGCCCAGTGAGCACTGGACATAGAAGAGGAAGGTAGTGAAGGCCCTATTTAAGGCTTCTGAAGGTAATACACCCTTAAAATCAATCCCTTGCTACAACCCCCTCTTCTGCTATTGGGATGGTTTCTATTTGTTCTCTCTCCTCTCAGTCTAAGGAGGTAATGTGTGGACCAGATGGTGACCTACCTGGATACTGTGGACAGGACAGTGGCTGTGTATGCCAATATCATTGATCCTTCTGTTATTCCTGCCTCGCTGTTCCCACTTCTTGTTCATGCACTGACAACCCCATGACATCCTGATGAGACAGTTGCCTAAGGCACTCTGGCCTCTTGGGTTAATGGGAGGTTAATCCTGCATCACATTCATGGAGTATTTAGCAGTTGCCAGGAGCTCTATACTTGCCTTGGTCTCAGCAAGTGCTTCTGCTTCACAGGCAACCTCTCCAACCAAGGCTACCATTCCTAACGTTGCTGCTTTTGATCCTGATATTCCTGTCAATACCCTGTCATCTCTTGTTGTAACTCCTTTACCATTGATGATGCGTTCCTTGACTTTGACCTAGTTCTTCTTTTCCTTCTCTCCTGACTCTGGACTGGTAGAAGCATAGGAAGAAGGCGCAAAGGGCAACCCTCTACAAGAAGGTTAAGAAGTCTTCTTGTGGATATCAGACACATGCTAAGAGTGATGGCATCTCTGTACCCATTCACAAGGATAGGTGATGGTGATAGAGAGGATAGATCAGTACACAAGCCTGCTTGTGTCCAGTTTCCTGCATGGTTGTCTTGGGAGAGTGAATTGATCTTGACTCTTTCCATGATTGTATTTTTCTTCAGGTATGAAAGGAAGAGTCCACACTTCCCTGGATTATCAGCCATTCAGTCCACACTTCCCTGGATTATCAGCCATTCATGTTCTTTGGAACCCGTTTGGTATGTTCTGCGATGTGCTCATGACTTGTCCCTAGGCTGTCATGAGCATGAATGTACCCTTGTGTTCAGTACTGAGTTGAATCATGCTCACCCTAGGCCTGTCTGAGACTGTCCATAGAGTAGGACCACACATCACAGGACAATTAGCGTACTCTTCTGCTGACCTAGACCAGTTAGTGGGGCCAGCCTGGCTAGTTGTGCTTCCAGTTTTAGGCAGTAAGGCACAGGTGATCATGTTTGTTCACCTTTGACACCTTCAGATAGTGACTCAGGTTCTAGGTTCTTCTAAGCATTCATCATGGTCTTCTATGCAGGGGCAATGTTGGGCTGCTGTGTCGTCCCCCCTTTTGCTGTTGTTGAGGGTTCCTTCTTGATTAACAACATATCCTGTTGGACTTGTCGGTCCTTTGCCTATGGAATCATTGCAGGACAACTAAGAGGTCGTAGGTCTCTTGTGAGCAAAATGGCCCGGAGAAAGTGACCAGATCTTCTCAGCACCCAGTGTCCTCGGGTGAATGTATGTTGGGCACTTTAATCCAGAGTTGTTGTTGTTATTTTAGCTACTCCTTTCTCTGCTTGCAATGCCCATTCTAGAAGAGGTAGAGTCTATGATCTCCCTAGCTGTGTACGCAAGTTAGTTTCTCCATCTTTTATGCAACATTGGAGGTGTTATATCCCTAAGGATGCTGAGACCTTCTCTATACAGGTGGACTGTCATTCTGCAAACTGACAAACAGCCTACCCAGGAACATCTTCACGCAGAAGGAATTTCCTTCTCAACTACCAAAGTGGGAGCCATGGAATAGATTGTCATGGCTTCTTTCTAAACCTCATCAGACTTGGATATACGAGGTAAGTCAAAAAGTTCCAGGAAAAATTCAATATACTCTTTATTTAAGTTGTTTTTTCTTATCTACCATCTAACTCTATACACTTTTCAAGGCGCTGTTTCCACCTCTGCAACCCTTCTTTGTAGAAATTTCTGCTTAAACCATGTTGAAACTGCATGTTTAGCAGCATCCGAAGATTCAAACCGGACTCCTCTTAAGTGTTCCTTGAGTTTTGGGAACAGGAAAAAATCTGAAGAGCAAGATCAGGACTATAAGGAGGATGTGGAAGAGTTTCCCACCTAAATTTCCGTAGGACTTCTCCAACCCTTGATGAATGTGCTGGAGCGTTATCATGATGGAACAAAATTCTGCGATGTGCAACTTTCCTCGTTTTTTTAGCCAATGCAGTCTTCAGTTTTTATGCACCTTTGTAGTAGTTCCCGGTGATTGCTTTTTGTCCTTCAAGGAAATCAATCAAAATCACTTTTGGAGTCCCAAAACACTGTTATTCTGGGCCTAAGCCATGAACTTCACTGGTGCAGCTGAACCTTTGGTAACCATTGCTTTGATTGAATTTTACTTTCTGGGTCATATTGATGGTGGACTGATTCATTTGATTCAATCTTCTTAAAACTGCAAGAGAAAGTTCAACCCAACGTGCTGAAAGTTTACTGAAACCAAGATTTTCATTTAAAATTGAAAATGCGGAACCATATCCCAGTTTCATTAGCTATCATATCAGGAATCTTCATCCACTCTGCACCAAAGCCACAATTCTTTCATTTTTTGCAGTCGATGGTCTTCCCTCTCTTGGGTTGTCTTTGAGGTCCTCCCGACCATCCTTAAATCGCTTTATCAATCATAAACAACTGATTTAGATGGAGAAGAATCTCCATAAACTTGGCAAAGCCAATAATTTTTCCTGGTTTCCAATCAAGCTTGGTCAGGAACTTGATGTTAGCTCTCATCTCAAAATTTTATTTTCCATGGGTTCAAGAAGTTACTTTTCTGAAGCAGATGTTAACACCACGGTAGCAAGAGGATGACTGAGGTAACAAGTCTATATGGATCACTACATCACAGATAATTGTTTACATTTGTGTTGTTTCATTCCTGTGATCATTCAACAATTTTTCCTGGAACTTTTTGACTTATGTATGCCATAATGTGATGGCTGACTTTGCCATTTCTGATGTGTCCTCTGAGGAAGATAAGGTTAGTCCCAAAGTTATTGGTGTCAGGACAAAGGACTTTGACCTTCATTGTACACCAGTCTGCAAACCTGTGGGTCTGGTCTGGATATACCATAATGCCATTTATGGGGTGTTCTTAAGATAGTCTTGCATTACATAAGGGGTCTGTGCTGGGTTCCTCCTTGCTCCTCAGAAAGCAAGATTGAGGTGGCATTAGAAAAATGGCCATCAGGATGTACTGTAGTTGCAGACCAGCTCACTCACTACGGGCAGGTCATAGGAATGGACCTCCTCCTTGAGGTGCTAAGAGTCATCTTTGTGGCCCCTGCTGTTCAGCAGTTACATCTACTGAGGTACCATTGGTCCATTGAATCACTTGGCATTACTGGCTGAGACTATCCAAAAATTCCTGCATGAGAGTTTTATCACAAGGCTGTTTGAGAAGATGTCAAGGTGCCATCTGTAAGTCTATGTCAGATGTCTGTCAGCGAAAGTGGACCATCTTCTGGCGTTGTTGGAGCCACTGACTAGCAGATCATTGACTTCCTCATTTGTGTCTGCCAGCCTCCTTATACAAGACAATAGGTTTTATCCAAATGGGAATGTTATGCATTCAGAACAATTTGCATTTTTTATAAATATGCAAACCTAAAATATTTTATCATCAACCCACTTTATACCAGCCTTATATTTGTTCCTGATGCCTGAAGAGTAAGTGAATGACAGCAAGCTAGTGAATTAGAGGTACCCCCATTCTTTCACTCACTCACTCACTCACTCACCTTGTTACCAAGCTTCAGTGATTGGATGAGCTTTCTCTGAAGGTATATCCATATGAAAAAGTTAAGGTTTATATGCCTATGAAAAATGCAAATTTTCCTGAAATTACAATACTTTAATGTTAAGAGAACGTACCTTTGTGAGAAAGATGAGATGTGCCATCGACTTTTATTATTCACAGTAACAAGAGATATATTCTTATGCACATTGTACATTTAATGTACTATACAGTAATTACAATGATTGCTTTACTTCAGAAAGTAAGTACATTTGTAAGATGAAAGTAAGGAAGCAGCAACAAGTGAATCTTTAGATTATGCATGAAAGTCTTTCTGTAAGGTTTTTATTTGTTCCTTTTTTTTATGTTCTTCTTTGTTATATGTTTGCATAGATTTTAGTCTTTCTCTTCTTACCTTGGTTTCTTTCGAGGTGTCCTTCAGATCGCTTCGCGGATGATGTGCTATCTTTGTATATTTATTCCTTTTAAGTATTGATATCTCTCAGAAAGGCGTATAGAGACGAGATCGGTAATTTCTTCACTTTAATTAGTACTTAGTATTATAAAGATCAGTACAAAATTAACAAGTTACAATGATAGAAACGAATCACTCTTGAATCAGTCTATATGGGGAACACGGAAGCAATTGGGAGAAGTACTCTCCCTTGAAGGACACAGTTCTGGCTGTGGTCTCCTCGTCGGTCTCTAACTCGTCGAACCCTCAGAAAACTTGCTATCTGCAATCTCCACCTCCTTCTGGCCTTATTGGAAGGATTAATCAGCAAGGCCTCCCCTTCAAGTAGCTGATTGGAAGGACTGTAGTGGGTGTGATTCAAATCTCTCCTTAGAGGACTTGATAGGAGGTGATCTTAGGAGGGTGTGTGAAAGACCCCTCCCACACATAATTGATTGGAGGTTGAAGAAGTATATCACTTGGGCCAACCCCCAAATTCCTGGAACTTCCACAAAAACACCTTCCGGAGAAGGCGGGGCTATAGAATCAGCTGTTGTAAGCATTTAGACTGTGCTGACTCATGTTTTGGTTAGCTTCAATCGCGAGGCCATTATTTCCCATTTTTACGACTGTTTTTATGGCTTAAACACGATATACTGCAATGGTTCATGTAAACATCCCGTATTGATAATATGACACAACAGCATTTGGGCGTTATCACTGTGTTCTTTGCCTCCCTCTTTTATTCTTATTTCTCTCTCCTTCTCTCTCCTAACTTTTTCTCTTTCTATCTATCTCTCTCTCTCTCTTTCTTTTCTATCTAATTTCCCTATCTATTCTACACCACAACATCACTCGGTCACGCTACCTCACACTGCCCTCAGTGTGACAAAAAGAATATATTTCAATGAATGATTGCAAAATCACAAATAAAATAAAGTATTTATATGATTGCCCATCAAGTCAATTCTCAAAAAATATTTAAATTGCACAAACTGTGTCAATGCACTAATGCAAAAAAAAAAATCAAATTAAGAATATATGGTGGAAAATTCACATATATTATATCATGAATCAAAAGAGATACATATACATACATACATATATATATATATATATAATGAATGATTATGCTGTAAAAATGGTTAATTGTTTTAACACATAATGCAAATAACAATACATAAAGAATTCAGCAGTAAATTATGTGTATAAGATCAATTTACTCTTCATTGGCCCTTTTTATTTCTGTTATAATCTTCTCAACATTTGAAATTACCACACGTTTGACCAAAATTGCAAACACTATTATTACAATAATGATTATGACCAAATTGAACAGAGACAGAACTGGTGAAACATTTTCTTTGTAATAGAAAAATTCATCTACTAAAGCCAACTCATTTATTTGTTTTAACTCTAACTGAGACAGTTTAAATTCTTTAACTTCACTAGAGTAGTTCATGTATGGCTTATTTTTATGGATTGTGATTTCTGTGAAGACATGAGGTTCATAATATAATTTATTAGGAATAACTAACTTGCAAGTCTTATCAAAAGCATGGACATTATTGAAATTAATTTCAGTACTCATATTATGGCAATTAATAGTTGTTGTTACTGAACTCAGTGAAAACACAAAAACTGACTGTTCTACTATAATGGAAACAAAATCATGTTTGGATAATTGTGTACACAGTACTGTCTCTTGATTTTTGTTTTCAATTATTTTTTGAACACAAGGATAGGCATTAGTAGTTTCATACAGGTTGTCAAGGTTGCAAATATACTCTTTATCTTTCAAAAGTATACAATCTCTTAATTGAGCATCAGTAATAAATGACATCATTAGTCCATGTTCTTCTAATGCAAAATTGATGTGGTTGACATTTGAGATAATTACGTTTTCCTTTATCAACATGGGAAAAGGATGTATGGACATCAGTACATCTGCCTCTTTTTTATTAAAAGGTAAAATTAGAAGGATCTTATTTTTAACTACCTTGGTGGTTATCAAATTATAATAGACCATTATATCCTTTACCATAGGGTATAATGTCCTTCTACCAAAAATCACTAATTATGCCCTCTAATTCTCTTGGGTTTATTAATGTTGGACTTAATATTCCTTTATAGGCTAACAAAATGGCATTTAATAGATCTTTATGGTCTTGCAATACAATTCTAACATTGTTCATAAATGTACTTAAATGTTGTTCATCTGTTATTATCTTAATCTTTTTGGTAATATTTGTGTTCACTTGATTAATAAATTTTATTTTTTCAATTCATTTATTTTTTCAATTCATCACTGTTTAAGTTTTGAGAGCTTATAATCTTATTTAACACAATGCCCCTTGTTGCTGCCCATTTCTCCAGTTTGTCTATATGGGCAATTTCTTTTTCTACATTAGAGTCGGTCGCAACCCCGAATAGTTGATTAAGTGCTGTTCCTATAAAAGGTAAGAGGGATCTTTTGGATCTTGTATTTAACACACTTCCTATGTCATTATCTAGTTTTTCCAACAATGGTAAAACACTGTTATTTTCACTTTTCCTAATTAATTATTTTAATTCCCTTTGGACATCTTTCAATGTCATTTCATTGATAAGCTCTGATGTAATGTCAATACTCACTATGCCCAAGTCCTTTATTAATTTCACAGATCCCTTTTTCTCTAGTAGTGCACCCTTCCGGATCACCACCTCAGATGACACATAAAGCAGTGTTATGATAACCAAGAAGAACTGCATGTTTGTATCTGTAAGAATAAGCCTTATCAGATATTCTGTATACATGAGGTATTTTAATGTCTACACATTGTTTATATCTAATAGTTCAACACTTTACATAAATTTATCTTTTTTTTTAAGTTGTATTTGTTATTTATTGGTTCCTGTTTAACTTCTTTCAATAATTCAACTATTCTCTTATTGGACCAAGAGTCTGTTTTTATTACCTTTACATGATTGGTATGAACAATTCTTTCCTTTAGATCACTCTCACTTATGATCTTTAGCTTATTTAACTTCAACACTTCTAATACCCTATAAGGACCTTGAAACTTTGGGGATACTTTTACATTAGGACCTTCTGGAGCATGATTCTGAACATATACCTGAGCACCTACTACAATTTTTGGTTTAGCTGTATTTTTGTCATAGTACTTTGCTTGGACACTCTGAGCTTCCTTAAGTCTAGTCCTCGTCTGTTTGATTGTTTCATACGTACGTCTAGTTTTCCAGGCAATATAGTCATCGTAGTTAAAAGTATGTCGGGGTGGTGTGGCATCATCTACTAACGTATTTGGTAGTCTCTTCTTGTATCCGTATAACAAGTAGTGTGGTGATTCTCCTACAGTATTGTTTATAGTAAACTGTACGTCTTCCAAAGCTAAATCCCAGTCTTCTGTATTAGGTTTAACTAAAGTTTTCAGGATATCCTGTATCTTACGATTCGTTCTTTCTACTGCTCCATTTGAACTTGGTTTATATGCTGTGATTTGACATTTATTTATCTCATAAAATTCACATAATTTTCTTAAAAGTTCACTAGTAAATTCTGCTGCGTTATCAGAAAGAAGAACTTGGGGACATGAATGTCTCGTAATAATTCTAGATTTAAGAGCTTCTGCTACTGTAATTGCATCTCTATTTCTTACTGGTACAATCTCTACATATCTTGTTAGTTAGTCTAAAAGACTGATATTTGTTTATTCCCCTAACAGTTGTAGGAAATGGACCTAAAAGTCCATAGATACGACCTGAAATGGATTCAACTCCGATGGGTATTTTTCAAGAGGAGCTTTTGGATTTACGTTACCTTTATTTCGATTACAAACTACACAATTTTGTACAAAGTTCTTGGCATCCTCACTACAATGGGGCCAAAAATAGTTTCTGGTTAGGATTCTAGTTGTCTTTTTGATTCCTGGATGTCCTGCTAACTTGTATGAGTGTGTTAGTTCTAAAACTTCTCTGATTAGTGTTTTTGGGATGTATAGTCGAGAATAACCATTCTTCTCTGTTGGTCTTTTATACAGTAATCCATTGAATAAAACAAAATCAGGTTTTAAAGATTCATCTGTCATTAGTTGTCCTATTATATGCCTGATTTCTGTATCCATTCCTTGTTGTATTTGTACTCTTTCCAAATCTAAATCTACCACCTGACAGCCAAAACAAAAAGTATTAGTGGTAATACATTTCTCTGTTTCTTCTTGGGCTCTGGATGATGCATCTGATAGTGTATTAAATTTTCCTGGGATATATCTAAATTCTGATGCAAATTCTAGCACACTAATGAACCATCTATTGAACTTCATGTTATTTGTAAAAGTTCTCTTCTTAAACAAATCACAAATTGGTTTGTGATCAGTAAGTACATTGACTTTATGTCCTAAAATTGTGTCTAAATTTCCTTAGACCCCAGTATAATGCTAAACATTCTCTTTCTATTGTGCTATAATTTCTCTCTGCAGCATTCAAAACTCTGCTGGCATAATATACTGCTCTCATTCTTGTTTTGTCCTTTTGTAATAATACAGCCCCTAGCCCGGTACTTGATGCGTCACAGGCTAAGTAAAAGTCCTTGGAGAAATCTGGGTAGACTAGTACGGGATTCCTGGTCATTTTGCTCTTTAATGTTTGGAAAGCTGTCTCTTGTTCTTTATTCCATTCATATTTGACATCTTTCTCTGTTAATTCTGTTAATGGTTTGGCTATTGTAGCAAAGCCTTTAATGAAAGGTCTATAGTAGCCTACCATTCCTAGGAATCTTCTCAATGCTTTCAAATTGGTAGGAGCTGGATATTCAACTATTGCTTTTATCTTGCCTGCTTGCATTCGCAGACCATCTTCACTAATTACATGTCCTAAATATTCCAAAGATTTCATTAAGAATTGACATTTCTTTAATTTGACTTTTAATCCTGCTCTTCTTAATCTTTCCAAGACTATTTCTAATGTTTTGAGGTGACTTTCTAAATCTTTGCTAAAAATGATAACATCATCTAAGTAAACTGCAACATTTTCTATATCTCCTAATATTTGAAGCATTAATCTAACAAACGTTAAAGGAGCCGAAGTGAGTCCAAATGGCATGACTTCAAATTGCAAGTGTTCCTTGTGTGTGCTGAAGGCTGTGAATGGTTTCGACTCTTCGTCTAAAGGTACTTGCCAGTATCCACTAAGTAAATCTAAAGATGAAAATATCCTTGCACCTCCTAATTGAGCTAACATATCTTGAATCACTGGCATTGGCATTCTATCGGGGGATGGTGTTGGAATTTAACTTTTATAGTCTATCACAAGTCTCCAATTTCCATCTTTCTTTGGAACAAGTAGTAATGGAGAATTATATGGAGATTTAGAAGGAATGACTACCCCCATCTTTCTTCATTTCTTCTATCAAATTATCAACTATGGGTCTTTGGCTTATTGGTAATCTGTAATTAGGAATAAAGAATGGTTTTGTTCCATCATCTAATACAATTTTATGTCTTAGGACATTTGTTCTACCTAATTTATCTCCTTCTATTGCTATTACATCTCTGTATTTTTCTAATACTTGAATTAATCTATCTTTGTTTTCTGGAAAATCTGTTTTATTCACTTCTTTGCTTAATTCAGATGTTTGACCAGTTACAGAAAAAAATGCTTCTTCTTCTAATGTTAGTAATGGATTGTTAATAGGTATTCCTTTACAAAAGACAATGCCTGCATGAAGTGTTAGTTTGTTATCTGAGTAGTTCTGGACATAAACTTCACAAGTATCACCCTTCATGTGGACTAAAGAATTATCCATTCTGACAAATTCTGGTAACTCTTCATTTAGTAAAAGAACATCTTTAACTCCTATCTCTTCTTTTCCCCTTAGATGTATTTTTGTTAAACACTTTGGATGCAAAATTACCTGTCTGTTTAGTCTTAATTGTACTTTATTATCATCAGCAGTGCTTACACAACATACTTCCTCATCCTTTGTTTCTGCAAAGTAACAATGTTCTGCATCTATATTAGTTTCTTCAGTTGCTGCTATTATATCATTTATATCTACTTTATTTATTTTGTTTAACAACAGTACCTCATTTACTAATTTCCCTTCATTATCATAACTGATTACTACATTGCTATAATGTTCTGTATTTATCTCTGCATAATTATCATCATAAATGTCTTGTTCCTCGTCATATTCAGAACACTGGGGATCACCTTTATTTATTTCTGGGTCACTTCTTTTGTTGGAGGGTATAATTTCTGGATGTGCACATCTTAAACGTCTAGTCTGTAATTGTGGAAATTCCTCCTTTCCATTACCATTCAATTTAATTTGATTGTTCTCTTGATGATAAGTTATTTTCTGTATGTCTTTGTCGCTTGTTGAAGTCGTCTCAGACAAATTGATCAGATTTGGGTGAAACTTTTCTTCTTCAAGCGTAAAGCATACGCTCTTTTTTCTTATCTTGTGTAAGGTCAATTCTTCCTTCTCGGCAATTCAATATAATTCCACATTTCTTCATTAATTTATATGAGAACAACACCTCTGCGGAAAAAGAACCTGTCTTCTAGAACTATAAAACTTTCAACAGTTTTATATGACGAAAGGTCTATTTCTAAGTTCACATTGCCTAAACTTTTTATCTGTTTACCCGCTACTCCTTTTATTATCTTGCTTTGACCCTGAATTAGCGTTTCTTTAACGCCTAAGTAACTTGTTAATGTGTGTTTATCAATTATGCTTACAGTACTACCTGAATCCATAAGGACAGTACATAATTTATTCTGTATTGGAATTTTAATGATAGGTAAATCCTTTCTGATTATTTCTTCTTCATCCATGGAAAATACAACTTCTTTACTCTGCAATATGGGTAGTGCGGATGAACCTTCACTTCTCCTATTTGCTAATTCTTCTACTCTTAATTTATCTTCTTGAAGGGACTTTCTTGTGGTATTCTGTGTAGGGATAAATTGTCATTGATTTGAAGACATATTTGATGTTGAGCGGTTACTACTTAATTCAGCTATTTCTTTATTTCCTTCTTGTGTTTTAAACCAGCAATTCTTTGTTAAATGTCCTACTTTCTTACAAACCGTGCAGATTCTAGGTTTTCTACACTCATTTGTAAAATGATTTGTATACCCGCAGTTTTCGCAGGCTGTCTTTGGTCTCGCCCCTTGAGCGGAATAGTTCACTTGGGTTGAAGTGTTTGTGTTTGAGTTTTGACCATATCTATAAGGTTTGTGTGGTCCACTCTTTGCTAGATTGTTTCTTCCCCTTTGATCTGGATTCCATTTTCTTTTAGTATTTTGGGCATATTTCCCTTGGAAGGTATTTGGTCTATTTCCTACTTGTCTGGAATTACCATAGAATTTATTATTCAGTTTAAAATTAGGATTATTATTTCTGACTTTCCTTTCATTTTGTGCTTCTGTTGTTCCCACGAATTCCTTGGATAGATTTATCTCTTTCCTTTGGATTTCTTCTCTCATTGTCTTCAATGTTTGAAGGCTTGTTTTTCTGGGATCAAGTTTTATTTTTCTGAAAGCTTTCTTTTCCTCTTCTCCAAGAATATTATATATGGTTCCAAATGACACGTAATTTAATACATGCCGTAGCTCAACTAATTTCTGGGCACTAGCCCCAAACTGATCCTTGTCTCCTATAGTAATACCTGTCTTCTCTAAATCTTCGCTTATTTTCTCTATAGCATTCTCCCACGCTTGCATAAAAATTAACAATTGTTTTATATTGTGGGTTAAGAAATCTAGTTAGGTTATATAAACCGTCAGTCTGATTTACTGGTTCCCAGAGTGATAAACAAATTTCTTTAAATTCTACATAGTTATTAAGTTTGCTAAAACTTGTGGAATTCAAAGTTTTATGTGTGTCTCCATGTTCTGAGCTGACGAGCAACAAGGCTTCATTTATTTTAGCTCTTTCATCTGTTATTCCCCCTGAAATTATATGACTATCTGCATCTGCTAGGCAATGATTTACAGTATAGACTTCGAGTCTGCTTTTGTCAGGATTGGAATCATCCACCTGTCCACAGAAGCGTGTGGCGGTTGTTATGACGGCCGCCTGATTCATGTTATAAAATTGTAATGTGCGAGTATTATTAGTATTATTAGTATTGTTACTATTATTATTATTGTTAGTAGTATTAGAATGATTAACACTATTTTGGTTCTGGTTATTTGCGTTATTATTGTTAGTATTTCCTTGCACTACAGTGGAGTGGGAATTTAGTCTTGAAATTCGACTTCGTCTAATTGTCGACGGTCTTAAATCGTAATGTGAATGTCTAACAGTGTTCAGTAATTCATCAAATACTCGTTGCATGTCCACACACACAAAAATTATTCACTCAGAGTACATTAATCAAAAAAAATTTTTTTTTCGTTATATTGTACCAAGATTAAAAACAATTTGTCAAATTGTCACACAAAAAAAAATTAAATTCTCTGTTGAGTTCAAGTGCACAATTAAAACCTTTTTCAATACTCAAAATAAATTCTTATATGAAATTGGGCATCATATCATCAAAATTCATT
Organism: Macrobrachium rosenbergii; assembly: GCF_040412425.1. Lineage (NCBI taxonomy): Eukaryota > Metazoa > Arthropoda > Malacostraca > Decapoda > Palaemonidae > Macrobrachium > Macrobrachium rosenbergii. Next base: position 10,414,241 of record NC_089753.1, on the reverse strand, counting down.
ATAATAAGTACACAAAATTACATATATAACTTCTCAAATAATCATCACCAACCGAGTGAAAAATAACTAATTCCCTATCTAATTTTACTATAATCAATTTATCATAGAGAGTAATGCTGGTATTTATGCAAAAGAAGTTTATTCACTAGAGAGAGTTTTCTTAATTTTCAATCTTATAGCAAGATGTGAAACAAAAATATATCTTCACTTATTTATTAAGAAAGAGAGTGGACAGTAAATTCCTTACTGTGTTGTGTTGTTGATATCGTGATATCACTAAATGTTGTTCATTCGGCGGTGAGTGTTTCGCTGTCAGATCACTACGTCTGCGTTGTTTTTCCGCTGTGGTTTTTCGCTTTCGGAATCTTGTTGAAAGTTTGTGCGTTGTTTTTCTTCAATCACTCGATGCAATGTCGCAAACACTGGGCTTATTATCGCTGTCGGCGTCTTGCTCAATTTGTTGATGGTAACAGTTCAAAATGTTTTTGGCTTCGGGACGCACTAAACTGTTTTTATTCACGCTCGACGTTCTTTTTGTAAGCTGCTATTCTCTGGAGTATTTTTATTTCTTCTGATATATTTTGTTCGTCGTCGTAAAAAATCTAAGTTCGTTTTGTAGAATTTCGTTTCACTGTAACTTAAATAATTGCACTGATAATTTCATTAATGTTCGTTTGTTTCGTCTCACCTTCTGGATCCACTTTAGCTGCCACCATTTGTAAGGTTTTTATTTGTTCCTTTTTTTATGTTCTTTGTTATATGTTTGCATAGATTTTAGTCTTTCTCTTCTTACCTTGGTTTCTTTCGAGGTGTCCTTCAGATCGCTTCGCGGATGATGTGCTATCTTTGTATATTTATTCCTTTTAAGTATTGATATCTCTCAGAAAGGCGTATAGAGACGAGATCGGTAATTTCTTCACTTTAATTAGTACTTAGTATTATAAAGATCAGTGCAAAATTAACAAGTTACAATGATAGAAACGAATCACTCTTGAATCAGTCTATATGGGGAACACGGAAGCAATTGGGAGAAGTACTCTCCCTTGAAGGACACAGTTCTGGCTCTGGTCTCCTCGTCGGTCTCTAACTCGTCGAACCCTCAGAAAACTTGCTATCTGCAATCTCCACCTCCTTCTGGCCTTATTGGAAGGATTAATCAGCAAGGCCTCCTCTTCACGTTGCTGATTGGAAGGACTGTAGTGGGTGTGATTCAAATCTCTCCTTAGAGGACTTGATAGGAGGTGATCTTAGGAGGGTGTGTGAAAGACCCTCCCACACATAATTGATTGGAGGTTGAAGAAGTATATCACTTGGGCCAACCCCAGATTCCTGGAACTTCCACGAAAACACCTTCCGGAGAAGGCGGGCTATAGAATCAGCTGTTGTAAGCATTTAGACTGTGCTGACTCATGTTTTGGTTAGCTTCAATCGCGAGGCCATTATTTCCCATTTTTACGACTGTTTTTATGGCTTAAACACGATATACTGCAATGGTTCATGTAAACATCCCGTATTGATAATATGACACAACAGCATTTGGGCGTTATCACTGTGTTCTTTGCCTCTCTCTTTATTCTTATTTCTCTCTCCTTCTCTCTCCTAACTTTTTCTCTTTCTATCTCTCTCTCTCTCTCTCTCTCTCTCTTTCTTTTCTATCTAATTTCCCTATCTATTCTACACCACAACATTTCTATAAATTTTAGGAATGCCTAAAACATCAGATAGCCTATATTTATTTAGGGTACAGGCGGATATTATTTTTAAATAGATGTTATTTTATAAATAGATTTTATTGCACTGTATGCTGCTGCATGTTTTTGCAGCAGACTAGAAAAATTTAATTTTTTAAGTAAATTTTTTCCCTTACAAACCCATCACTTTATGTGAGCCTTATGTGCAATAGCAGTCATCTCCGGCCCTCCCAGAAAAAGAAGTCTTCAACTTTGTGAGTATGCATCTGGATCCCTCCATGCCCCTGATGCTGAAAGCTGGTCATTTTGCATAGTTTGAACCAGCTGCAGCTTGGACTGACTGGAAGGAAGACCATCCCTTTGTTGCCCAAAATAGTGGGTTAGCATTTGAAAGAATTTTAGTTCAGAAAATGAGATGTTTCAACATACACCTATTACTATACATTAACCCTTAAACGCCGAGCCTCTATTTACAAAAGTGTCTGCCGTATGCCGGCGGCATTAGGGAGTTAGTGCCGAAGCGGAAAAAAAGTTTTTTTCAAAAAATCACAGCACGCTTAGTTTTTAAGATTAAGAGTTCATTTTTGGCTCCTTTTTTTGTCATTGCCTGAAGTTTAGTATGCAACCATCAGAAATGAAAAAATATCATTATCATATATAAATATTGAAATATATGACCGCATGAAAAAATTTCATATATAATTGTATACAAATCTCGCTGTGAGCAAAACAGTTAAAGCTAATGAGTTATTTTTTCTTTGTATTGTACACTAAATTGTGATGATTTTGGTATATAACAAATTGTAAAACGATCAAAGCAACACAGAGAAAATATTATCACAAAATGATGCATGAATTAAATAACGCTCGGACGTAAAAAAAGTTTTTAAAAAATTCACCATAAATCGAAATATTGTGCTAGAGACTTCCCGTTTGTTGCAAAATGAAGGTAATTGATTGAATATTACTAGACTGTAAGTGTTTTAGCTTACAATTGCAGTTTTTGACCATTTCAGTCAAGTTAAAGTTGACTGAAGGTAGAATTTTTTCTATTTATTGTGATTTATATGAAAATATTTCGAAACCGATAAAAGCTACAACCATGAGTTATTTATTGTTGTATTTTACATGAAATTGCGCACATTTTCATATATAAAACTTTATGTAATGACTAGTATAAAACGGTGCAAACATTACGACAAAGTGACGAAAGAATTTCTGAGATGTTCGGCAGAGTTACTGCGCGCGGACGTAAGAAAAAAGTTTTTTTCAAAAATTCACCATAAATCAAAATATTGTGCTAGAGACTTCCAATTTGTTGCAAAATGAAGGTAAATGATTGAATATTACTAGAATGTAAGAGTTTTAGCTTACAATTGCATTTTTCGACCATTTCGGTCGAGTCAAAGTTGACAGAAGGTTGAAATTTTGGCACTTGTCGTGATTTATATGAAAATATTTTCAAATTGATAAAAGCTACAACCATGGGTTGTTTTGTGTTGTATTTTACATGAAATTGCGCACATTTTCATGTATAAAACTTTATGTACTGGCTAATATAAAACGGTGCAAAAATTACAACAAAATGACGAAAGAATTTCTGAAATTTTCAGCCGAGTTACTGCGCGGACGTAAGGAAAAAGTTTTTTTTAAAAATTCACCATAAATCGAAATATTGTGCTAGAGGCTTCCAGTTTGTTGCAAAATGAAGGTAAATGATTGAATATTACTAGAATGTAAGAATTTTAGCTTACAATTGCGTTTTTCGACCATTTCGGTTGAGTCAAAGTTGACCGAAGGTTGAAATTTTTTGTAGTCGACGTACGGTACGTCCACTCGTCACCCGGCAGACAATTTTAGTCGACTTACGATACATCCAGTCGACGTTTAAGGGTCAACCTGACTAGGGGGAGGCCTCTTACTAGAAATTTTTAGGGCCTGTAAAACCAGAAGGGGTGCTGGATCAAAGGACCCTGTTGGATAGAAGGTCAATGGAAACGATAGGCATCTTGAGGCTAAAAAGGAGTTAAAGATATCAGTTTGGCCCTGTTAGTAAAGTTGTAGGTTGTATTCCAATTGCATAATGTGCAAACATAATATAAAAAATGCTTACTATCCTTATAAGGCATAGCAGTAGATACATCAGATATCTACACCTAAAGGTCAGAGCATGCATTATGAGAATGAAGAGGATTATGAATGTAATGCCCTCCATGCTTCAGGGTAAGACAAAAATAGATCTCCTCCAAAGAGCCAAATACATTATTCTCTAAAAATTTGAGTGATTCTTCAAATAAAACTTGAGAAAAGTAGTGGAGGCTTTTATAAAGCCTTACTACTAATAATAATTTTGCAGCCCTCTCCTCAAGACTTTTGACTTTTAGGATTGATGCTTGAGACTCAAAATATGGGGGAATTGGCAGCCAGAGCAACTTTAAGCCTAAAAAAAAGGTACTTTTTTGGTAGCCTCATGTCTGGTTTTGCCAAATAATGAAAAACAATGAAGAACTACTTTTCCAAAAGGCAGAATTTCTCTTAAGTTGACATATGGCATTGACAAGGCATAGGACAAGATCTTCCTTGTAAGATTGCTGCAGAGGAAGAGTAAAGGAGTTGTTTGAGTTTTGCTCATGAAGCCAGTCTCCTAAGATAAACCAGTATTCTGCCAGTGCTTGGCGTGAGATGCCTTGTTAGAGCTAAGGCCTGGACTCCGCTTATTCTCTGAAAAGGGCTTGAGCTAGGATAAATACAGTTTCCAGAGTTACATTCTACTGGGATGATTGATCAGTCAGCTAAAAAATATCACTAGGAAGGTAATTGAGTGTTCATTGTAAATCACCTGCTTGAAAGATCTCAGAGAAGCCTCCTCAAAATCCTAGCGCTTATATAGCTCACTGGATGATCCCAGATTAAAGCCCTAGTCACACTGGACTTACCACCACCAGCTCTTGACCACATGCTTCCTCCAAAACCAGCGATTGGCGGGTGACCATTTAATATTTGTTTGAGATGGGCGACCAGTGGTCAACCAAAGGGCAACCGGTGGGCGGCTGATGGGTTTTGTGTCAGCCACCGTCGTATGACTAGTCTGCCACTAGTTGGTCGGTCTGCAACTATTCTGAGACATCAGACATGTAGGTGCCCTTCAGTCAAGTACTAAGTGCCCAATGGTTGAATAGTAGGAACCCACCCATCACATTAGGTTGGCAACCATCAATTTTTTTATTGGTTGCCCATCACCCCCTACCCAGTTGTTGGCTGTCTTTGACAGTTGCCGATAGTCTCCACCGGACAGCAAATTATGGCCCATCAGTTATCAGTAGGTTGGTGACCACCATACTATTACAGGCAGCCCCCGGTTATCTGCTGCATCAGTTATCGGCGTTTTGGTTTTACGGCGCTTGGCTAACGTTACCCCGATTCTCAGGGACATTCAGCGATTTTCGGCTTCGGCAAGTGGTTTATTGGCGCTGATAAGCGGTTAATAACGCCAATAAGCAGTTAACAGCACCAATAAGCGGTTAATTGGTGCTTACGATGGTGTAAACGCCATTTTTTGCCATAATTATCATCCATTTTTGGTTATCGGCAATTTTCGGATATCGGCACTCGGCCGTAAATGGAACCCCCACCATTAACCGGGGGCTGCCTGTACTGTATATATATATATAGGTCTTAGCTGTGTAATCAACCAGACAGTACCACCACTTTCTAGCGAGTAAACATCTCAAGGATGGGAGTTCTAGCACCCAACCAATATCTGCTCTTGGTGCAAGTGGCAGCACAACAACAAGAGGATTCAATTGCTTTGGCCATTTTCCTACATCATAGAAGAAAAGCGGAAAGACAGATGATGTTTTTGTTGTTTATGATTAAGCTGGCATTATGCCAGCATGGCCTCTTCCATACTATGTTTAACTTAACAAGAGATGTTAAGTGATAAACATCGATCTTTAGGAGTAGGGATTGAGGGAGGAAAAGTAAAACAGTTTTAGTGAGAGAAAAAGAGCTTGTTTCGTCCAGTCTGAAGGGAAGACATGGTTGTCTATGTCTTTCAAGGAGAACAGTGTGCTTTCATTATATTTATTGTCATTTTGCCAGTGTTTGCCCCTCTATGGAGGAGTGTAGAATGTAAGTGTAATAAAAACAGACATGCAGAATATAAAGTTTTCACTACCAGGTACACTCAAATGCTCAGCTGCATACTCAGAAAGGTGGAAAGCAAGATCCCTCCTCTGGGATGTGTCTGGAGATGTCTGTTATTGTAGATAAGGCTTTTGTAAAATAATGGGTGTATGTTGGAGAGAACAGCTACAGAGTTCAGTTTAAATTACCTATTGCTAAATATCAGCAAGTCATGGCAGATAGGTTTGACTCCAAAATACTTCTTGTAGCATTGATAATAAATAACTGCTGTAGTCTGAATAATTTACTTTGTAGTTACTGTTCACTTATTCCAAACCAAAAAAATATGGAATGTAGGTTATAAGGGCTAGATGTAAATAGGGGTTTAGATCATATTGTGTATATATAGACAATACAGTACTTTATTGAAATTTTCTTGTAAATTATTTCCAGGGAGATTTTCATAATTTTCTGCAGCTAAAAGTGAACATGCTGTATTTACATCACCAGGATTCATTTCTCCTTTTTAATTTACATATTTATCCCTTGATATAGGTTGGAAGATGTTATCTTCGACACAGTTGTAGTGGTCATACAGTTTGTTGTCAGTGACTGGATGTACAATGGTACCATGGCCCAGTGTTGCTCCCAAAAAACTGAAAGTTCCATAGCTAATGATGTGATGATCACCTAGTGACAGAACAGCCATGTCTATTATTGGATCCTTTTTTGTTCCTAGAATATAAAAGAAAGTAATTGTTAGTATTGAGAAAGTTTTTAGAAGGCTGTGAGAGCCCATGTAGAGTGTAATTAGATTACAAAACTTACATTAAGTATCATTAATGGTTATGGACTCAAGTTTTCCTGGCAAGTTTGTTTCCCTTATGTTAACATATTATTAATGTAAAATAATCACATATTCCTAGATTATCCTCCAGAGATTTTAATTTTTTATTCATTTTTATAAAAAAAATTTGTTCAAATATTTTGGTTACAGTAATATGTCCCCAAATTTAAAACTAATCAATTCATTTTGGTTGATTCTTAAAAAGATATATGAAAATTGTTGAGAAATACATAACTTTACACCAATTAAGTAAGCTTCTGAGGAGAAGGGGTCCACTGTCGAGATCAGGAGGATAATTATCTAGACAAACAATACCAGAATAAAAAATGATGAGACTGAGCTTTCAATTTTATAGTTATAACTGATGCTTCTGTTGATGATATTCCATCATGAGTGCCCTTTGGTGTATGATTTTTTGTCATATCCCATGAAAGAAGTTTCTTCTCTCTGTCTTTAAATCTTAATCAGTTTAGAGTTAAAATGTCTGCAGTTAGGGTAATGCAAAAAAGTATGTTACTAAAAAATTATTATTGTCCCAGAATCCAGAGTGCTGTCAAATAAGTAGGGCTATTGCTCTGACAGTTGCATTGTGTAGCACATCAAGCATTCATTTCATAAATTGCCAGATGATGTACTGGATATGTGGAAATAAAATAGATACCTGCTCATGTTTAGCACGAGAGGAAATGAACAGGCAAAGCCACATTGACTCTGGTTAGATCAAACAGCCATTCCTATGAAGAATATGTAGTTCACTAAAATTAGTGGATTAGGGCATCTGACAATGAGGAGGACTTCAACAGGAACCTCCCCTTCATCTCTGGACCCATCAATGTGGCCTCAGGTTTTGTATTTCTGCCCTCACTAGCATTCTGCCCTCATTGCAGCTACATCCTGTGGAATCGATGTATCTTGCTCCTGCCATTTGTTTTTGGCCCTCCAGTGCCTGTTGCTTCCTGGACTCCCCAGCTTTCTTGACAATGGTTTCTGCCTTATCTGTGACTTCATAGTGGTGTCTTCCATGGTTTCAGCCCCTTCTGAGTTATACAGTCTCTTAGTAAGGGTATCTGTGGGCCATGGCATGGGTTTCCTGCTCCCATATGTTTCCGTAATGGTTCATCAGTTTCATGGGAAGACTTTTCATTCCTTGTGACTCTTAAGTTCCTTGCACCTTTTCTGCACCTTGATTCCTGTCCCATTCAAGGTGGACTGCATATTGTAGTGATCCTGCACCCCACCATTCATTTAGTCCTTGCTGGCTTCTTTGTGTTAATTCTGTGGACTCTTTCCTCTCCTCAGCTCTTATCCTTGAGGCTCATCAGCTTTTGCCATCCCAGCAGTTCAACCTGAGTAACATGTTCTTCCATGTCTTCTTTCAACTGCTTTCCAGGAATTGTCTTCATTCTTTTTTGTGGAACCCAGAGTGTCAGGATCGGATTCACCATACATGCTTGCAGTGGAGAATTTTGCTTCTACAAATACTAGATTATGTTTGTTATTTTTGGGTCTTGCTACACAAGGTTGATCCTTCTGCAGGTGCCATAAGTTCTCCAGTCAGGATGGTCCCTTTCCTTGAGCATCTGCAACCAAGTTACAGATTCAAACTGGTTTTAGAATCGTTTTTGAGTCATTGATCATTGGGATTCCTCCTTGCAGACCTTCTTATTTGTTAATCAGATAACTGTATCAGTGGATCATTTCAGTATTTTTCTTATTTACATATATACATGTAATATATTGTATAGTAATAAATAGTATATTAAATTTTATACTCTCTCTCTCTCTCTCTCTCTCTCTCTCTCTCTCTCTCTCTCTCTCTCTCTCTCTCTCTCTCTCTCTCTCTCTCTCTCTCTCTCTCAGCCTAATTTTTCTTTGATCATTGTACTTAAAATAATTATAATTATTTGTTAAAATAATTATAATTATATGTTGAAAATAATTATTAATCACTTTATATACAATGTGGATGTTAGGTGAGATTGGGTTGAGTAAACCTGATCCCATGGGGGAAAGCCTTGGACTCAGCCACGAGAGAGGAGCGGTTCTTGATTTGGTGGACCTGTTGGATGGTATTCTTTGTATATTAGTGGAAGAGCACTTGAGGAACATTTGTCCTTAGTTGATGGATTTTGCATTGCAAGTGACTTCAGGGAAGTCTTGGATGATTACAGTCTTGAGGTTGCTGGCTAGACACTGGGATTTTGGTAATACCCACTGGATACATATTGCTTGCATAAGAATCTCCACACCAGTTCAACAGTTGTGAATAATGAGCTTCATAGTCCTCAGTAAATATCCCAATTCATATTATTCAGTGATTTGTTGACTTTGGATTCTTCAGTGAATGGCCATCTTTGTGTGTCTTCTGTAAATATCCAGTTTTATATTCAACTATGGATATCCAGCCTTCAAACTGGATTTTTCCCAAAGTCTTCGAACTCAGTATCATTCTTATACCTTCAATGTATGCATTACCCAAACAGTGCTGTCAAAGTTGAATTATTGTAAATATAATTATTTTATTTTAAAACTTTCCTCTTTTTCTATGCCTACCAATAATATTGAAGGAATCCCTATATACATATTCATCCTTTTTTATTAATGTTAAGGGGTTTAAGGGCCTGTATTAAGTCTTATACTAGACTTACCTGAACAGACCTCTACAATAAAACTCAGTGGCTTCAAGCTTGGTTTGACTAGGACAACAGTAATTCTTCCATTCAATCTGTTGATTTGGCTGCTGACAAGTTTTTGAGCCCCAGTAAATGTCAGTTGGTCCCATGTGCTTTTTGGTCCTACTTAGAGTTTTTCCTATTTTCTGAATTCATGTTGGATATCCCAAGCTGCTTCAGGTCGATGGTTTCTCGTGAAGGATTCTCTTTATCCTCACCCCCATTATTTGCTCTTTCATATCAGTTTATTTAGCGTAATTTTGATAAGTGACTTTTTTGGTTTCTTTTATCACTCCATGCAACATATTTGCCATTGACTCTGAATCACCATCTCATCTCTAGAAAACTTCTTTGTGATGTGTCGGGTGCATGATGCCTTTATTAAAGATTTTTAGGGTCCTGTTGTTGCACTTGTTGTGTATGTATTACCATTCCTTAAACCAAACAGCTTAATGACAGTAGAATTTACATTGTTTCAGGTATGATAAATAAAAACTCCAGGGGATAAGAAGTCTCTGAAATCCCAACTCAAAGGGTGACTTTGGTCCCACCAACATCAAAGAAAAGATTATTTTCAGTGTCTCTACTAGGCAGTCTTCCATTAGAGCAACTGTAACTTAGAGAATTGCCATTGAGAGGGCCTTTAGCCTATGGTAGTTATGTTAGACAATTTACTCTGGCAAGTGAAGAGGTCTGCTCTGGGAATGGGCCCCACTTAGCCAAATGAATAGAAATTTGCCTGAGTCTCTGGAACATGGAAGACAACCTCTTGTCCCATGAAACAAAAATCATGCTTATGTTTTGATGGCCATTTCCAGTTATGTGGTTCTTGTAAGTGGAGTAAAGTCTGACTCTTTTGAGATGGCAAGAGTCTAAGGTACTCACAAATCTAATAAAATAGGATTAGAAGTAATCTTAAAATTGTTGCTGCTGCTACCATTACCAGTCATTGGTCAAGTATCTTGGTAGTTTATGTCAAGCCAGTTTACTCTTGCTGTCACTGGTGCTAATAATTTAAAATGACTTGAAGTTATTGCCAGACTGAATGATGGACTCAAAACTAGAAAGCCCTTCCCATTAAGCAAGGTGTAGCTAATCCATCAATGCTGGGAGGATCTTGACATGGAAATAATCCTTTGTGGTATGTTAGATACTTTGAGTCCCTTTCCTGACAGATCGTCACACCAGCCACACCTTCTCCATTCAAAGTGATTTGCCATGGTTGCCATACAAGCTTGATTACTTAACCGAAGAAGATGATCAGACATTTTTGTTTAATGTTAAAGGTACATAATGGTTAAGAATGATCAGTGGACTCAGTACTGAACAGCATAATCCATTTATCGGCAGAGGGACTTCAGTGTTTATTCTCCTTATTCCAGAGGAAGGCTTACTAGTTTATTGGGAGAGACACCTGAAATAGAGAAATCACTTTAGCTCATCTATACTTAACTTGCCAGCAGTGGTAGTATATGAATACTACCACTGCTGGCAACAAAAGTTTGTAGTCTGTTCCAAAATAAAGTTATCTTAAATATGAAGTTCCTACTGTGGCTTTGCCTCAGTTGGATGTAGTTTGGTTACTGCATAGAGTAAATAGATGCCTGTAGTCTACATTTAAACAAATTCATACCACTGAGTATTTTAAAGACTTCCATTAACTAACTTCTTAATCAGTGCGTTCATAGAGATTATAAATCAAGGTGTTGTAGCCTTCTTGAGTATCCAAGGTATCTGATTGATTGTATTGGTTTGGTTCCTCTAGAATGCAGTTCCTCTAGCAAGATGTGGCAATGTGTCATCAGCATCTTGTCTCCCATGAGATGTTTGTCCGTAAAAGTCTGTTCTGTATTCACTCCTTCCAGAAACAACCTATAAAAGCTGTGGTCATTAGCAGCCCAACATGACTTTTCCAGTCCTTATCTCAGGATAGATGCTAGCAGACCTTCAGTGGTGGCAGGACTTTTGGAATCTTTGAGTAGGGTCCAGCTTGTCCACTTGTTCTTGAGAAGATACTTTTTACAGATTCCTCAAACCTGGAATGGGTGACCCATCTTTGGTATCAGCATACCTCAGGAACTTAGAATTGTCAAGACAATCAATGTCGTATCAACCAGAATTGTCAAGACAATAAATGTCTTATCAACCACTTCAGGCTTAAGCAATCTTCTAGGTCTACAGTCCTTTTCCCATCTGAATTTTGGCAAGGCTTCTGGGATTGTGTAAAAAACTTGGCGGTAATAATATACATCAAAAATTGCGGTCACCAAGTTGGAAAGTCTGCCTTCTAGCAGTTGACATCTTTTTTTGGGAAGAGGAAAACAGTGTTCAGTTAGTGCCAAAGTCTGTACCTGGCAAGTACATTGTAGCAGACTCTCAGCTGAAGGAACCAAGTCCTTCCTGCAGAATGGACCTATTAGGACCTATGCATGGTCTTCCGGCAGTTATGGGAATACTACTTGTAGATTATATTCCATGGTTCCAAACTATTAATTGACATTAGCAAAGCCAGTGATATGGAAGAGCAGTGCTGTAATGCACCTATATGACAGTCTGGAGGGCTATGTATTCCCTCCGTTTAGCCATATCACATCAGTGCTAGACAGTTTTGAGAAAAGATTGCTGATGACTTGAGAAGCTGCTGCTTCAGTCTCATTCTTGCAGATTCCGCCAAAATCTCTATATGCTTTGAGGTTGTCAAGCGATGCCTCATGAAAGAGACATTTTTAACACAGGCTGCTGTAGACCATCGCAAAACCACACTAAGAGTCTACTGCCAATCATACCAAACAGAAATGGAGAGTGTATTGTCACTGGTGCCACATAAGGAGTCTTTATCTTACTGAAGTCTTTGTTCCAGCAATTATGGACTTCGTATTTTTCTTGAGATGCCATGGGTGGCGTCACCATGACCTAGACATTGGTTTCCAATGTATGAAGAAGCTTTGCTATTTTGAGTAAGAAGCCCTGCCTAGATCAATCAAGCTTCCTTTCTGAGATCCCTCTTCAGTTATGAAACCTAGTTAAATCCCGTAGTAAGCTTCCCTGACAGACCTTATGGTTAAGACAGTTTCTTTTAGCCTTTACCTCCTCTAGTCATGCAATTGAGCTACGCTATATCTCCAGTAGGTTGTGGATTCATGAACTAAGGTCTTAGCTGGCTTGTCCTGTATGCCTGAGTTTGTGTCCAAAACTCTTACTTCCTGTAAGAGGGGTGATGTCAGCTCAATTTTTCCTGTTCCATCACTAATTTCGTAGACAAAGAACAAAGAGAATCTCCTCCTCTGTCTGGTAGGGATTGTTTGATTTTACCTTTGACATACTAGGTAGTTTAAGAAATGTATTAAGAAACATGCCTCTAAGAGCAAGGTCTCTTTTTGGCGCAGGCATATTAGGATGATCTATGGGTTTATGAAAATATCTCAAAGGTCATAACTGCTCAGGAAAAAGTTCTTGCACATGCAGTCAGCTCTCTCTCTCTCTCTCTCTCTCTCTCAAATCTTGATAACTCTAATATTAATAGTTAGTTGGCATGGTGATACATCGTGTAAATTTTTATTCGGTGGATGTTCCTCAGAATTTCTTGGGCTCATTCTCCTTAACACCTGTTTTAGCTTTATATGGAGAAATCTTCTTTATCTCCAATATCCATTTCATCTTGGCATCTTACTGGATGTAGAGGTTCTGGGGTCACCCTCTAGTACACCTTACAGAATTGATAAATGCAGGAGCCTATATTTTTTCTTCCAAACATTCTTCCTGTCTTGACGGAGCTTTGAGATCTTAGTACTGTAATCTTCTGTCCTAAAAGTTCCAGTAGTCATCCAGGCCCCTTATCTGAGTTGATGAGAGCTCAGCTCTCACCATCATAAGTGCAGCTTCAGCTGTGTTAAAAGTAAAGGGGTTTGTGGTAAATCAATCGTAAATTTTTTAAAATATTTTCTAATCCAAACCCAATACTTTTACCTAATAATCCCCTTATTCCAGTCCCTATGTTCTTTGCAGCTGCTTCAGTTTCAGACACACAAGAACTGGGACAGCTAACCTATATGACCTGGAGGGACCGTGCTTATATGACAGTCTACCTACAGCAGCTGGTCTTTTTGTCTATTTAAATTTTGTGTCTGGGACTCACATGGACATATGAGAAAGCCTATTTCAAAACTAATGGGTTTGTGTGAGAAAATTATTTTTTAAAAATTGTATTTCATGGCCCTTGTCAAGTTGGACTTCTTGCACCTGGACCGTTGCCGAGACCTTTTTATTCAGAAATGTTTTGAAGCCTGTATTCCAGCAGTGTCTTTGCTTTTGGGTATTTTTTTATAAGTATTGTATCTTCATTTGTTTTGAGCATATCTTTAATTCTTAAGGCTTTGCACCTAAGTGTTCCATCTTTTTTGCAACCTTCAGCAAGGTTAGGTTTTGTTCAGGTTATGCTCATCCATAAGAGCTTGGGTGTTGCTCTCAATTACTCTTTGTGTTTGCTTACTATGTTTCATGTCTAGGTGTTCCAACCTACAACAGTGCAAGCCAAGCTTTAAGGAACTCTTCAATTGGTAGTTTTCTCTCATTATTCTTCTTAGATACTGCATCTAATTCCAGTATTGAGAGCCTCTTTCTGCAGTTTGGTCAGTATGTCCAACCTCATTTTTACCTTCATGTATAATAATCCCATACATTTGAGGTTTGACTGGTCCCAATAGTTTTGGGTTATTTTGCTTGTCACTTAGGTTTCCAAAATGCTACTTCCCTGGTATGTTTATATTATGCAGCTACTGCGTATGGGTGACTGTGTTTTGTCTGTTATTGACCTTTTGTCATGCATAGTTTTGGGAATTCAAACTTCAGTCTCTCTAGGAAGGCTACCCAAGTGACACAGTGGATGATCAGATATCATTATTGTATACATAATCATTTCAAAGTGTAAGCTTATATATCAGTATGTTACGTTAACTCTGCTGAAGGACTTCTACTAGGTTGATTCTTACCTGCCACTACCACATCGCTGGTTTCAAGAACTTCATGACACCATCCATGGTCATCACTCACAACAACAAATACTGGGTTATCTGTCCTGTTGCAAAAATAAAGAACAGTAAAGAATTCATTGTAATTACAACTGTAGACCTCTTTGTATCAGAGTTTTAAATACAAGTTGTTGTGGAGTATTGAAAGGGCTATGAGAAGAAGAATAACAACAGCCTAGATGAAGTGGGATAGGACTGCAGCTAATTAAAAGTCTTATTATTAAACAGAAAAATTTATGAAAAGTGTATAAGGCCTACCTTATTTAATGTAGTAGACTTGGGCAGTGAGAAAGAAATCGAGGGAGATTTTGAAGTGCAATACAGAATGCTAGGATCATATTACAAATGATGAAGCTGTGGAGAGATTTGATGCCCAGTGGCAGGAAAATGTATTCAGATAGATGTAACATGGTAAGAAGGGATGAGTTATAGTTAAAAGATATTAGATAAGGAAGTAGCAGGAAGCAGACCAGAAGGGAATGCCAGAAAGTTGTGGAAAAAGGTCACAGATGAAGACCTAGACTAGGTTGAAGTTGGCAGAATGTGCACAAGAGTGGAGATGATGATGATGACGACTATGTAAACACAAGATTTTGATTTTTAAAAGTATTTTGATCAAATGAACATGGTTCTACCTTTGGATTTTAGATTTGGCTATTTAAACTGAGATTTATGGACAGGTTGGTATTTGAAAAGATCAGATTGTGACTTGAATATTTTTGTGTTATACTCAGGAAATGCTTTTGAAAACAGCAAAACTACTTTGGCACCAGTATTTCGTTAAACTTTTTATATTTATTCTTACCTTTTCCTAAAGAAATTAAAGGCCCTTTGGAAATAGACTTCATCTAGTTGAGTTAAATTATAGTGCTTCATTATATATCTAGTGTAATCTCTCCTGCGTACATGAACAGTCACCAGAGTGGAATTATGCCATGATCTATTTTTATACTTTAGAGCTTTCTTTATGTTCCTTTTGGCCTTTTTCATTATATCATCTTGAAATGTTAGGACTTTGCGAACTAAACTCCTGTGAGCAGTAATCACTTCTCTTGGACATGGGTGATGGAATATGTAGTAAGACTCATTTAACAGATTCATATTGGCTCCTTTATCCCTTCTCTTAAAATGTTCCAAAGCTTTAGTGTGGAGCATGTTGTAAAGGTTATCATACATTATTCTCTTTGTATTCCTTGTGAAGCATTTGAAGTCTTGAACAGGGAGCGAGATATTTTTGAAGTATAGGCTTAGAGTGGATTTCATTCTTCCTGTTATTGAAACCTGAAAGAAGTACAGTATTTGCATTAAAACTTAAGTATTTTAATAGTCATTTATAGTGCAAGTTTTTCATACAAGCTCTTTAATCATATTCTTTTTCTGATTAATCTAAGGTTTGCCTGTCTTTTGTCTGTTAAACAGAAGATAGTCTGTCTGCACAGGTAACACCTGGCTCCACAATTATTTTTCAACAATATTGAGGCAATGAGACTTGAGGGGATGGGAGAAGGGCACTCACACAATTAATGGATTTATGTGGAAAAAATTGTTCTGGTTTGAATGCATAGTTTTTCATCATAACCCCATTAGTCTTCATACATGCCTGAATCACTATTTAGTTGGGAGACCAAGATGCTGAGTGTCTCTTGAGTATTTACATATGTATACCTGTAAGATCCAACGTAGTATCTAGGGACTGTAGGGAGTCAGGAACCAAGTCTGTGGTAGCTTGTAGGTTTGTAAGAAGTATGGAGAAGAAAAACTATGAAGTGTATGGCAAAGCACATATGACAGCTGCAAATCAGCTGGCTTCCTCTTGATGGTCATAGGCACCAGAATAATCTCTGGTAATGATGATTGTTTTCCTCTTCTTCCTCCCTGATGATACTGAAGATGTTACAGGCAAAGGAGTTTCACCCATGGAAAGTGATTCAGAAAAATGGTTTGCAGTGGCAGCCACGTCAAGGAATGAAGGTAGAGCAGACTGGAATGAAAGTGCTAAATTCTCAGGGTGATCAAAGGTTAATCACTTAAAGATTGCTGCACCTTATGCAGTTGGTGATCAGAGAAGTTAATTTGGTGACTGGAAAGTAACTACTGCACGCTGAAGTCACTTCTATCACTTACATGAATTTAAGTGAAAACAGGACTGAAATGAATGATGGTTTTGAGGAGAGAAAATAGAAAATGAATTAGTAATGTTTAAAGTGAACTCCTGGGGAGTTGTAAATAGAGCTGCTTACAACACTGCAGGTACACAGAAATTAAGGTTATTGGCTGATACATACCCAAGAATTAAGAGGATGCATGCCTGGTGGGACCACCTTCGGTCTGACAAGCTAAAGACTGGTGAAAATTGGAAATTTGCAACACAAATATTGGCTTTTTATGAAACAAAGAAATTCATACATTAGATTTTTTAAAGAAATAAGGAAGGCAAGTTTTACAAATAAAGCAGGAATTGGTACACAAAACTTGCATAACAATATGGAATTTTATCACAAGTTTAACAAACTACAAATGGGTTGAAGAGAAACCCAGAGATGTCTTCTGTATCCTGTCAGTGTTTATCAGTTAGTTTTGGGACACTGAGCTCAACTAAGTAGTAAATGTTTGACTGCAAATTTTTAAAATGTATGCAGAAAGAAGAAAGATAAGCCAAATTATGCTTAAGATAAAAAATTATATTTTGTAAGGATTTTGTATTGTTTGAGAGAATTATTTTTCACAAATATTGAAAAAGAAATTAACCATTTTTTCACATGAATTCCCAAGCTTAACAAGTTCTCATTCTATGAGTGTTAAATACTAATAGAATTAGAATAGGAAATTGATTGTTACTGTTAAAAATGTGATCTAAAATCCAGACTGGGCAGTATCAAAAGTAATAATTAAAACTCAAAGGATTTTGGAAAAAATTTCTAGACTGCATAACCTTTTAAGGTATGGTACTTAAAGTACCAAAGCTCCTGTTGTTAGGGTGGACAGGCAAAGTGCTGAGTAGCTGCCCAAAATGACAACCTTTTAGTTAAATAATGTATGAGACTTCGATAGTGGAAGCTGAGTGTCTCTTGTTAAAAACTCTCATTCTCTGACTTTATTCTTGTGAGCATGAAGATGCACCAAGTGCCTTTAACTTAGTTATTTTATTTCCTGCAAATTGGCATTTCCTAGAAATGGACGTTTGTTTTATGAATTTGCTGGTAGCCTCCTAGCTGCCTAATCAAAAAACAAGCTGTAGGGGAATAATTTTATACAGCAGAGTTCATAGTAATCTATTTATAATTAAGGAAAATATGAAGTGTCTTTACAAAAACAATCCTCTGAGAAACTTCATTGGATGATGATGAATGAATATCAGTAATGACTCTCCACTTATGCCTTAAAACAAAGAGAACCTACAGATGCAAAAAAGACATTACTCTCTTCTTTGGTTTTAAGGCTCAACTTAGAAATGCCACCAGGAAATCATTCTGCTATGAGTGAAACAAGCATTCTGCATGCCCTGTAGTAAGTCTCATGTCAGTGTGCAGGGAGTTACAGTTATGTCATACAGTGTACTGCTTTAGTTATGCATAATATCACTAAACCAGTTTTAATGCAGATACAGGACTTTCTAGTCAAACTGTAAACATGATTTTTATTGATGTTACTCACAAGTCCACGAACTGAACTCTCTCATTTACAGTAATGTCTTGTGCCAGATAGATAATGTACAGGTTGCTAGCAGCCTCTCTTATATTTGCAAATAAGTATGAAACACCATGGACCAGTCGCCAGAGACAGGTCTAACAATCTTCATTCTACCATTCATTTGGATGGTAGTAGCATCTGAAAAGCCTAAGGAAGACACAAATGTTCGACTTTTACTGGAAATGCCTTCTCTTGTTCCCTCTGATTGGTAAATTTGTTTGCTTAGGTGGCATGTTAAAGGAATGAGGGCATTGATGGGTGATAAGGGTACTTCCCCTGTTGGAGTTCATATTTAATGTACTGTTTGTCAAACAAAATCTTGGCTCATATTAGGGAGCTAATCATTCCTCAGTTTATCCATCCTTATGAAGTGTTCATCCATAAGTGAAAATAAGAGGTTTGTTAGTGTTTTGTAAGAATTAATATTTTTATCATTAAGGAGGTTCAAAATTGTGATGGTAAATGTTAAAACCTTCCTGCTGGTGGAACGGCAGGGCTTATACAGATGGAAATTTTTATTGATAACTTTCCACATATTACTCTAAGAATACTGCAGTATTATATATGGAACAGTATTAACAATGAAACATACACAAAGCTGAGCATTTTTAAAATAATCTTGTCCTCAACACCTAAATTTCCTACTTAGAATATTTTTCAGTGTGCATATTACCCGTATTCCAAAGATGTGACGAAGAAGATACAGGCTAATATACTGAGACATTTCGTTACCTAGTCGTCCTCCATCATGGATGATAACATGGTGTGATGAGCATTCTGTAAATCAGATTGTAACTTTGTACAAGCAATACATGTAACGGACAAAAGACAAATAATTTGATAACCTTACAGTATTGCTGTAAAGTCACAAATACAAATACTAGCTTTATATATAAAGACTAAGTCCTCCAGTTACTAGATACAATATTACCAGTGAGGAGCCACATCAAAGCTTACTTGTTACCTTACCAGTTAGTACAGTAAAATATGTTATGGTTTTGAATGCAGTAAAACCTCACCTTACATGATTAGTTATTCCAGTACATACCAGCAACCTAGATAAAAAAGACTTGAATAAACTCTTAAAAAAAACAACCCAGACAACCTATAAACCCCTATAAATAAACCTATAACATCACTGTTACAATAAGTTGTTCAATGGTTCAACATTTTTCTGTCTTTTAATAACTTATTAATTTTGATTGTAAGAATGTAAAGAAAACCAAAATGTTTTAAAAATTTACACGTATACAGCAATATTTTATTGTACCCAATTGGGGAGGTTGATGTGCTAGATGGGTAAAAAGTACAAGGATAAGTGCAACCACATGGCCAAGTGCTGGAAATATTATAGCCAGTTGTCTTGTATATAAGAAAATATAATTTTTTAAACATTTAAATGAACTTATAGTATATATTTGATTACTTTATATTATTTTATATACAGCATTCATTTGTTGTTGAAATGTAATTTTGCACTTTTTATTAATTATTATTTTTTCCTACACAATATAAAAACCATTGGTCCTTTACATTAGGAATTACTTATGGTGAAGCTGGAAATGGCCATTAAACTCTTGAACAAGGTGGTTAGGCAGTAACTAATGTCCGGTAGGCAGGAATACCCGACTGCCCGGATTTAAACATTCCAGTTTGCTTTCGGCCGTCATGCATTGCAGATGTGTTTTCGGAGCTCTTTGCCTGACTGTCGTTAAGCTCTTTTCCCAGTAGGATCTTTTTTATCTTTCTTGTGTATACATTGCTTTTTGCCGCCTTGCTGTGGACGAGTTTGTTAGGAGGAAACTTTGGGGGAAGGCTGCCGGGCATTGTCGGAAATTTTTCGCTTCCGACGGCACCCTTGGTAGCTGCCCCTTCATCCTCATTTCTCTCTCCCAGTAAGCTTTCCCTTCTTGCTGTCTCTCCTTCGCCCTCTTTGCTTGCTTGTCCGGTGAAGATTGCGGGTGGGGGCACGGTCGGGCAACCTCTTCTCAGGGGCCTCCTCTGGTTTCGTAGGGCAGTTCTCAGAGCAAGAGGAGTCTCCTTCTACTAATCATCTTTGCTTTTTTCTTCAGGTTGATAGTGAGCATAGTAGGTGCAGCAGTAGATGGCTGAATATCTTAGTGTTGGATGTCTTAGCCCTGAGGAGTTTCCCTGTGACACCCATACAGTGGTTAATTCGGGAATGACCACAGTACCTTGGTGGTGATGGCATAGGTCCATGGGCCTTCTAAGGGGCTGCCTCCCTTCACTGGAAGGTGGTTTTTAATGCCCACAACCCAATGTGGGACTGTAATTGTACAGAATCGAATAGAGCAGGAAATAAAATAGAGGAATTCATAGATTCATATGACATGTGCTGTATAAATGATGACGAAATCAGCACATATTTTTCTAAAACACATGGAACATATTCCTCAGTTGACCTAACTCTATGTACAACAAACATAGTAGACAGATTGGACTGGAATACGGTAGATGACTTGCATACAAGTGATCATTTCCCCATATTAATTTCTTTATTACAAAATAACCCCACCAAACATGCCCCTCGATATAACATTTATAAAGCAGATTGGGAACAATATGAATTCCACACCACGAATATCCCACCATTTGAATATTTGAAAGACTGTAGTGAAACTAATAAATTTCTTGTTGATTTCATTACAAATGCTGCTGATAAAGCAATACCAAAATCCAAATCTCATCCAACAAAACACAAAGTCCCCTGGTGGTCTGAAAAACTAACAGAATTAATAAAAATAAAACACCAAATTGGAAGACGACTAAATAATTTGAATAGAAAATTCAGTAAATTAAACAAAACGTTACCGATATTAGAAGGAACCTTACAAAAACTGACTATATTATTATTAGAAACTGATACATTAAAACCTCTGTATAATAAAATATCTGCAAAGTTTAAAAGAGAAGTAATACAAGGAAGAATCATTTCATGGAAAAAATATGTACCAGATCTCTGTAAAAATACTCCCATACAAAAAATATGGGAAAAATTCAGGAAAATAAATGGTACCCATGTTAAACCACCTAGGCATGCCATAATAAAAGATGGGAAAAGAATACTTGCTCATAAAGAAATTAGTAATGTAATAGATGAAAATTTAACAAAAGCAAATAGCAACAAAAATTTAGATGAGCATTTCCGCACAAAGAAAAATAATATAGAATTAATAACAATAAATTTTGAAACAGTAGAAGATATATATTATAATAGAAAATTTAATATGGAAGAGCTAGAATTTGCTCTGTTGAACAGCAATAAATCTGCCCCTGGAGGTGACAATATATGTTTTGAAATGATATGCCATTTAGCACCTTTGGCAAAGACATACTTGTTAGAGTTTTATAACCACATATGGCTTAGAAATTTATTTCCTGATGAATGGTGTAAAGCTATAATTATTCAATCCCCAAACCTGGAAAAGATCCCAGTAATGTAAACAATTACAGACCAATTTCTTTAATAAGTTGTTTGTGCAAATTACTAGAGAAAATGGTAAATGCTCGACTAACATGGCACATTCGAGAAAATAAAATTTTAACTCCCACTCAGTTCGGGTCACAGTGTAATAGATCTACATTAGATTCTCTCTGTAACTTAGAAGACCATATACGCAGAGGTTTTGAATGAAAACAAATTACTGTAGCTGTGTTTTTTGACATTGAAAAAGCATACGATACTACATGGAGGTATGCTATATTAAAAACTTTACAAAACAACATCTGTGGACATTTACCTAGGTTTATACAAAACTTTTTGACAAATCGCAGTTTTCAGGTGAGAATTGATGATGTTCTGTCTAGAACATTTCCTCTTGAAAATGGTGTTCCACAGGGAAACGTCCTTAGTGGCACACTGTTTACTTTAGCAATTAATGATATCGGTAAAAATCTACCTATTGGTATTAAAAGTAACCTGTATATGGATGATTTTGCCATATATTATTCAGCATCTCGAATAAAACATGCAGAACGAATCATTAATAAAAGCATAGTGAAAATAGATGAATGGGCTTTATCTGTAGGCTTTAAATTTTCCATAGATAAAACCCAAGCAATCATGTTTTTAAAAACAAAAAATGGAAAAAAGGAGAAGAAATAGACTTAAAAATCAGAAACCATAGTACAGTATACCAATTGGCCAGACAGCAAAATTTTTAGGATTAGTATTTGATACTCACATGAACTGGAAAGCCAACATAACATACATGAAATCAAAATGTAAAAGAGCATTAAACCTAATTAAAAAACTGTCGAACACTACTTGGGGAGCCGATAGACATACCCTTACTTTATTGTATAAAGCAACAGTGCTGTCTATCGTTGATTATGGAAGTGAAATATATGGCTCGGCATCAGACGCAGTGCTGAAAACGGTAGACCCAGTTCATAATGAGGGCCTTAGAATATGTTCAGGAGCTTTTCGATCATCACCAACATCTTCCTTACAAGTTGAATGTGGTGAACTACCTCTGTCTCTCCATAGAGAGCTAGTAATGATGAAGAGTGCTCTGAGAATTCAGACAAATGATTCTCCAACCAAAAAATTATTTGGATTAAGAGATGTATTTATAAACAATCATCCACCTTCTTTCCCAATTAGAGCTAGAAGATTGTTTGAATCGCTAAATATACATTTACAATTACCTGTAATTTTAAAATTGCCTCCTCCTTGGACAATGAATAAAATGAGAATTTGTACACACTTGAAATATTTATCAAAAAATCATTCATATACTCCAGAATACCATAGACAACATGCAGTAGAGCATATAATCCGAAAAGGTCCACATTACGCAATATACACTGACGGATCTAAATCACAATACGGAGTGGGATATGCTGTGGTATCCCAAAACAAAACGTATCAGTTCTCTCTCCCAGACAAAGCCTCTGTATTTACAGCTGAGTTATGTGCAATAGTATCAGCCATAAAAATAATTAGAGAAGTCTCATATAATAATTTTGTAATTTATAGCGATTCCAGAAGTGCTATAGAAGCTATTCAAAGCTATAATAAAAAAATAATATTGTACAACATATAAAGTTCTCACATCATAAATTGTATAATAAGGGAAAAAATATTGAAATATGTTGGATCCCTGCCCATGTAGGGATTAAGGGAAATGAAGAGGCTGATAAAGCAGCTAAAGAAGCGGTCCACATGACAAGAACAAATGTAGACATCCCTGTCAGTGACTATACAAGATATATAAAAACAGTCATTGTAAAAAAATGGCAAAATATATGGAATGAAGAACCTGAAAGTAATAAATTAAAACAGATAAAATCCAGTGTTGGAAAATGGAGTTCATCATATCAGAGAGAGAGACAAGCACAAGTAATTCTGACACGTCTTCGAATAGGCCATACTCGTTTGACACATGGACACTTAATGAACAGTCCATGTGGCCCTCTTCCCAAATGCCCAGATTGCAATGTGCTGATAACAGTTAAGCATATAATGTGTGAATGTCCTAAATATAACCTGCAGCGATTATCAAATTTTGGAAATAGACCGATAGAAGAAATTTTATCAGAATCTTCAACATTCTCAATAGCACCCATTTTAATGTTTATGAGAAGCTGCAAATTAATTGGAAAAATATAAAAAAAAAATCAATCAGTATAATGAATTTTAAAACAAGTAAGTTTTATGATTTTACCTAATTTATTTTGAATTTTGATATACCTTTTTAGTGAGTATGTATGGAAGCATGAGTTTAAATGTATTTATTGTGTGAGTGTGTTCCAGTATGAAAGCGTATGCCTTTATACAGCTTTTAATTTCATTTTCATTCATCATCATTGACAAGTGAACCTATTAGGTCCCAGTGCTAGGCTTCTAGCCCAGACTTGTCATTTCATCCTAATCCTTCGGGCCAGCCCTATGAGAGCTGATGGTCAGCTCAGTGGTCTGGTTAAACTATTTTAATAATAATAATAATACTGGGAGGTGGTAGGATCTCTCTTCGATTCTTCCCAGCCTTCGGGCTTGGGAACCGAACCGAATCACTTACCCCAGGGTCTTGCGTTTCGAGAGTTAGAGGCGCGCAAACTTCGGTTGCGCTCCTGTCGTCATTCTAGGAGTTCTGCTCCTAGACTGGTGCTGTGTCGGGTGCTTGACTTTGTCAAATTACACCGAGTGCTTGAGAATCTTTGGAACCTTGTGCATCCGGAACCGATGTCAGAGAGACCTCTCACCATCTTGGTTCAGGCACAGGGTGAGAGAAAGAACCAAGACATGCAATTGTCTAGGTTCTTCCTGCCAGTATTGAGTTTTGAGCTCTCAGTCAATTCTGAAACAGTGCTTGGTCAGGTTCCCAGCCTGGTGTCTCAGTCCCAAAGGTTCGAGCACCTGAAGAGGCAAGGAGGAGGTTCCCTTCAGAGGTCCTGCGGGACTTCTGAGGGAGTACCTCTCTTCGGAGAGGCAGTGCGTTCTCTCGTTTGGCTCTTCCAAGCCCTTAGCGTCAGGAACCAATCGGCATTCCTCATTGGGGTCTCATGTCTCAGGGACCTCAATTGCACAACCTTTCGAGACTGTGCTTGATTCCATTTCTTCGAAGTCTGCGTCTAAGACTGATTCCGTGCCTGTCCTTCCTCAGTTTTCTTCAGAAGCCAAGAGGAGCTTACTCCTGATGATTGTTCTTACGAGATTTGGGAGTCTCGCCAAGAGCTCAGACTCCTTGGCACTCTCATTCCTTGGGATCGTGAGTGCTCGACTAGTGAGTTGTCAAGTGTCTGGGATTCTTCATAATCTCAGGCACTCCCCAAACCAGTACTAGGGAGTTCGCTCTCCAGTCTGGTTTAGGCACAGGACGAGAGAAGGTGCTGAAACATTCAGATGTTTCGACACTCCCTGCTGCTTCACTTTGAGTGCTTGATTAGTTACGAAACTCATGTCTTGGACCCTTGGGTTTAAGCACTTGGGTTAGCAGACAATAATCCCCTTTAAACCTTCTTCTCAAGGGGCTTCAGGCTCGTAGGAGATTAATGCATGTCTTGAGGACAGCGCTAGTTCACAGCAAAGCTTTCCTGGCTCAGTTTGTCTCAGCCCTGTTTGCTTGCCCAGCCACTGATCACATTTACATGATCGGTTCGGATGGGCTTTGCCCCCTCGCCCAGCCCCTGCTCGCGTTTTGAGACTGGCTTGCTCTGCTCAGCTTGCTCACCTGGCCCATGATTGCATTTATATCATCGGCTCAGCTGTTGTGGTTTGGCTTGCTTGCCCAGCCACCGATCACATCTGTGTGATCGGCTTGGCTCATTCGGTTTGGTGAACCGAATGCTGTTGAGGTTCTCCTTCCTTTAGGAGACTCAGCTCAAGTGAGTTTTTGCTCTCTGCAGGTCAGCGCTTCACCGTGGCATTAGCACTCTCGTTCCTCTGTGCTGCCATCATCACCTCTGGTTGATGATTGCCCGTGGTCGGCCTCTCCCACTGGTTCCTGTAGCTTTTTTCTCCTCTCCTCTTCCCTCAAACCCTTTCGGTTGCTGCTGGGGGATGCGAGTTGGATAGAGAGGACTCCGATGAGTTTTGTTTCTTATCAGAATTCTGCTACAAGGATCTGCATCTCTGGCTCTGTTCTCGGATCAGCCCAGCATACATCCGAGAAGTCGAGGATGGTTTTCTGGTTTCTAGCTAGGATATCCCTCCAAGAGGAAGAGATTGGTAGTGTCGCACCCTATGAGGACTCGAGGGTCTTCTTCTTCAGGATGTGGGCACCCTCGATTTTCTTTTTGCAGGGATTTTCATGCTGATTCGTCAGCACAGTGATCTCAGGGAGAAGACCACGGCATCCCCTGTGAATACTCTTTACTGCTCCGTGCAGGGTTTTGTTGGGGCTGCCATGGTCCTTGCTTGCTATAAGGGCTTTCTTAACCAGATGGAAGCCTTTTCCCTGGACAAGGAGTTCATTTTGGTTGAGACACCCAATCAAGATCCTTCACCTTCCTCCTCCTCGACAGAAGCGATTCTTCTTACCTCGTAGGATAAAAGAATTTTTGCAAAACAGAAAACAGATAGTGATTGCAAATGATGAGAAATCGGATGAAGCTAAGGTAATATCCAGTGTGCCACAAGGTACGGTGTTAGCTGCATTGCTGTTTGTTATTACGATTGCAGACATAGACAGTAATGTTAAGGACTCGGTAGTGAGAAGTTTCGCAGATGACACAAGAATAAGTAGAGAAATTACTTGTGATGAAGACAGGAACTTGCTACAAAGGGACCTAAACAAAATGTATGAATGAGCAGAGGTAAATAGGACGGTATTTAACTCTGATAAATTTGAATCAATAAATTATGGTGGTAAAGAAGGAATGCTATATGCATATAGAGGACCTGATAACGAGACAATCACAAATAAGGAAGCACTTAAAGACCTTGGTGTGATGTTGAATAGGAATATGTTATACAATGCTCAAATAGCAATACTATTGGCAAAATGCAAAGCAAAAATGGGAATGTTGTTATGGCACTTCAAAACAAGAAAAGCCGAACACATGATTATGCTTTATAAAACATATGTACGTAGTCCACTTGAATATTGCAATATAATATGGTACCCACACTACCAAAAGGATATTGCACAAATAGAGAGTGCACAAAGGTCCTCTACAGCTAGAATAGAAGAAGTTAAGGACCTTGACTACTGGGAAAGACTACAATTCTTAAACTTATATAGTCTTGAAAGGAGAAGAGAACTCTACATGATAATACAGGCATGGAAACAGATAGAAGGAATTACCGAAAACATCATGGAGCTAAAAATATCAGAAAGAGCAAGCAGAGGTAGATTAACAGTGCCCAAAACTATACCAGGAAAACTAAGAAAAGCACCCAGGACATTAATCCACCACACACCAGCATCAATAATGCAGCGTCTATTCAGTGCACTACCAGCTCATCTGAGGAACATATCAGGAGTGAGCGTAGATGTGTTTAAGAATAAGCTCAACAGATATCTAAGATGCATCCCAGGCCATCCAAGATTGGAAGATGCAAAATATACCGGAAGATGCATTAGCGATTCTCTGGTAGACATCAGAGGTGCCTCACACTGTGGGACCTTGGGCAACCCGAACGAACTGTAAGGTCTGTAAGGTAAGGGGTCTTATGCCGACTAGCAAATTGCTGTGGCTCTGGCTCGTCCTGACTCAGATCTCTCACTGTTTCTCTTTACCGCGAAGGGTGTTCCCTCATGCAACAAGCGATGGCGAACCTGGAGGACACCACTATGGTGTCTCTCCTGGTAGTCTCCTGATGAATCTGTGATCCTTCACTTTTTCAAGGCTCTGCCTCCTCAGATGCAATCATTCCTGAAGAGGTCTCTGCCTTCTAGACACTGTTCCAGTCTGGGGGTGGATTCGCCTATCCAGCACCAGACAGCAACCTGAGGGCAATTCTGGTACTAAGAAGAGGGACACTGTCCTGATTCCGATCTCCAGTCTAGTAAGTCCGGAGTTGTCACATTCCCTCAGGAACGGACCTTTACTTGATTCTGCCTCCCTCTTTCGCAGGGAGTAGGTAGATACCGCAGTAGTCAAGGAATGTGCCATGGCAACTGCCTTATCCTCCAGACAATGGCAGCCTAGCCCTTCCTCAGCCCCTAAGAAGTCTCAGGCTCCAAGGGCGCTCGTAGAACACCCAGCCTTCCTCATTCTCTTCTTAGAAAGTGCGCATACGTGTGCCTCTTTCAACCCTCTTTCCATCGGGAAGAGGGCAGAGGGAGGAGAGGAAAGGAGAACGCTCAGAACAGTGTTCTCCTCCTGCTGGTGCCTTAATGAAGGAATTGGCTATATGACAGAAACATAGCCAAGACCTGGCAGTGGATATCCTTCAGGAGAAGTATCTATTTCCTCCAGGTCTCAGCCCCCTTTCATCGAACTTCCGTTCTGGCTCCTCTCCTGTGTTCCTGACTTTTGGAGCAGCCATATTTTCCTCGAGACATGCTTCTGTTCTCAGATGCACCGACCGGGGAATAGGTGCACTCCTGTAAGACCATTGTTTTTGAGGTGTGTGACCGAGATAATAAGTACCTTCTCATCAACATCCTGGAACTCAAGGCAGCTTCCTGGCCCTGCGAGAGTTTCAGGATCCGTTTTTTTGAGATACTCTGAGGTGTTGTTAGGCAACAACACCACAGTAGTGGCATATGTCAACAAACAAGAGGGTCTCATTTCCCTCCTGTTGCTTCGGTTGACTTTGCAGGTGATCGAGTGAACTTTGGTACTCTCTGTAGAGCTGTCGGCCAGATACGTCCCAGGCAGTGGGATGTATTGGCAGACAAGCTAAGCCTCTGGCATCAAGTGATGGGGACAGAGGGCTCCCTTCACTCTCCTCACAGAGAGGTTGCTCGTCTTGAGAGCTCCCTGTCATCCTTCTGTTTGCCTCCCAGCTCAACATAAGTCTGCAGGTCTTCTGCTTGATTGTACCAGACCCATGGACCTCTAAGGTGACGCATGCTGACACGGTGAGACAACCTCGACGTCTTCATCTTCCCTTTGTATTTGTCTAATTCGCAAGGTGTTTAGCAAGTGTCGTTCACCCTGAATTTAGATGAATGCTGGAAGACTTCGTCTTTTGCCCGACCTGCTAGCTCTGCTTCTGAGGCACCTAGAAGAGTTCCTCCCTGACCCGACCTTCTGTGTCAGTGACATGTGAAGCGGTTCCTCATCAAGTACAATCCCTGTGCCTTCACGACTAGAGACTATCCGGCTTCCCTCGCAAGCATAGGCTTCTTGTAAGTGGCAATGGAGATGGCTGGGTATCTCTATCATCCACTGTAGCAGTACCCAGGGATTGGAGCCGTCTTTGTTGGTTGCTGTCGTTGATGGGACTTTTTCTCTGGTCAGAGCCGCTCTTCAGCAGGTCATGGACTTCATCTCCTCTGCCGACAGTTGCCTCTCTCCAATTCAGTTGTAAAAGACGTCGGCCCTATCCGGCCTAGTCTTCCATCTAAAAGTAGCCTTTTTCTCCTCAGTCAAGATTTAGCTACTGATGACAAGCTTCCATCGGTCTTGCTGTCCCAGGGGCCTTAGGTTCCTGGGTGGCATGTGGCTCTCGTTTAGGGTTCTTGTCTTGTGCTTCGCACGCGCCCTTGCAAGAGTCATCAGGCAGAGATCTGCCTCGCAAGACCATCTTTCGTCTCACTCCTGCCTTGGCATAGAGGATGGATGATCTTTATGGACCTACAGGGGATGGAGATCATTGCCTCGACTCCATCTCGGATGTTGTAGCGGACTCCGAATCCGTCAGCATCTGTTGCCCGGTTCAAGTCCTTCTTGATCTCCTCCTCCTTGGACTTTATAATCGATGACCCAGATCAATCACTACTTTGTCCTGTTAGGGTGCTGCGGTACTTTCCAAAAAGGCTCGACATCCCTAACCTGGATGTCGTGGACTTTTTCACTAGGACTGACTCTCCCAAGGAAGAAGTGTCTAAGGACACATCTTTCTTCTGGTTTTGTGAGGCGATCAGAAGGATGTACTCTACAGCTGGTGATGACAGCACCTGCACACTCCGCCCAAGAGCTCACAAAATCAATGGCCTGGTTCATCCCTTGCATTCCGGAAGATTCTGTCGGTCTGGAAGCAAGATGTGGTCTCATTAGACCACATTTATGTCTTCTACCTTCGGGTCCTTGCCCACAGGCCCTTGGAACTTTTTTCCTTGGTCCTGTGGTGGCTGCTCAACAAGTTGTGTTTTCTTACCCAGCTCCTTTAAGAGGACAGGTAGCATCTCACCTAAGGTGTATGTTTCCAGAAGTGAGAAGGATTGTGAGAGTGACTGGCCTCTCCTCCTCCTCCTTCCTCATCCTCCTACTTCTCTTCCTTCAGGCTGAGAATGGGACTCAAACTGACATTTGCTGGAACTGGCATCTGACTCAGTAAGTATACACATTGGGCACCTGTTCTATTTTTCTTTCTAGAATCATAGAAGCAGTCCCACTCCTTCCTCTAGCAAGGGGAGGAAGAAGACCCTTGCAATAAGGGAAACCCTTTTTCGGGTCTTGACCTTACTGTCTCCGACTCTTTAGATTCATCCCAGCCTGTTTTCGATGAGTTACGATTCCTCACTCATTCGAAAAGGTCCAGATGTCTGACATTTGATCTCGCAGTTCCTATACTCCAATCAGTATGTCAGAGGCACTGTCCTCCTCCTCACTCTTTTGACCAGGAGGAGTAACCCAGGTGTGCAGAACTCCAGTCAGTTCAAAGAGACTCACTCAGATTCCTCCCTCCAACCAGTGGTCGTCCTAATGTAAAGGACCGATGGTTTGTATATTGTGTAGGGACAAATCACAATTTTTTAAAGTAAATTGTATTTTTCATAACTATACAAACCTGAGGTCCTTTACATTACATTTTTATGCCCACCTCATGCCACCCCTCAATCTGAAACCTGGGCTCAAAGGCAAACTGGAATGCTTATATCCAGGCAGGCAGGTATTCCTGCCTACCAGATGGTAGTTACTGCCTAACCACCTTGTTCAAGAGTTTAACAGCAGTTTCCAGCTTCGCAGTAAGTAATTCCTAATGTAAAGGACCTCAGGTTTGTATGGTTATGAAAAATACAATTTACTTTAAAAAAAATTGTGATTTTACAACACAAAAGATAAATGCAGTTGTGTCCGTAGGGTATGTATGAATGAACAAACTCATTCTCTGCCATCGGAGAACTTGCTAAAGCTTGTTTTAGTTTGTGTCGCCATGCTTATGATTTTTTTTTATTTTATGCTATCCTTGTAAGGTGTCAAAGAAACGAGCAGGTAAAAGTTACTGCTACTTTATTACAGATCCAGGCAGTTTATATAGCGGTCGACTGACGCCGGCCCGCGAGAGACAATGGAATTGACTGTGACCTGAGGTCGAAACAATAAGCAATAATATGCAGTGAACGAGTACAAATTACAATACAGAACATACAGAACTTCAATATGGATACAGTCTTGATGCCTGTGAATGAAGAAACATGTGATACACAATGTGTGACATTTGTATAAATACGCATAAAGTAAAAATGGTTAAAAATGCGTGACCTGGCACGTTTTAGGCGTGACTAATTGAGTTTGAAGAAAATGGTAAGTCACCAAAGAAAACATGCTCAGCGGAGACTTAATTAATGGCGCCGCCGAAACACTACGCTGGCGCCGATGTGGTGACTTTACAAATACTCCCCCCCCAAGACGAGGGACGCGTCTGACTAGTCCCTGTATCTGCTGGGACGCTGAAGGGTGCCGCGGCTCCTTGAAGATAACGGAGGGGTCTCCCGCCTGTGAGGCTGCTGGTTGGGCGGTCCCTTCCTGGGGCGGCGCGCCTGCGGGGTGAGGCGTGCTGGAGTGCGGTTGGGCGGAAGGGGTGCTGTGTCGCTGTCGGGACTCTCCGACAGAAAGGCGGGCTTTAAGCGGTCTATTGAAACCCAGTCATCCTTGCCAGGGAGTGCCAGCCGGAACGCCTTGCTGTTTTGTTCCAGCACGCGGAAGGGTCCCCTGTAGGGCTTGGTTAGTGGTGGACGGACGGCGTCGACTCTGACGAAGACGTGGGTGGCGGATGACAGCTGTGGCGGCATGAAGGTGGTTGATTTGTCGATGTATGAGCGCCTGCAAGGGGCGAACTTGCCGGCCACGTCGCGGAGCCTCTGCAGTGATGGGGAGTGGCATTCATCCGTCACGAGCTCTCCCGGCACCACGAGGGGTTCCCCATAGGTTTGTTCGGCTGCAGACGGGGTGCCGTCGGCTCTGGGTGCGGTTCTCAACCCGAGGAGGACCCACGGCAGCTGATGTTTCCAGTCCTCGGCGGTGCAGCGGGCCATGAGGGATGACTTTAGGGACCTGTGGAACCATTCGACCAGGCCGTTGGCCGCTGGGTTGTATGCCGTGGTGGTGTGGTGCGTGGTTCCCAGCAGTTGAGCCAGGGCGGACCACAACTCGGAGAGGAAGGCAGGGCCCCTGTCGGTTGTGATGTGGTCCGGGACGCCGAAGCAGCTAACCCAACTGGAGAGCAGGGCCTCGGCGCACACGCTGGCGGTGGCTTCTTGCATGGGTGTGGCCGGGCCACCTCGTCGAACGGTCTACCACCGTCAGGAGGTATCTGGATCCGCCTGATGGGGAAGGGCCCGACGACGTCGATGTGGATGTGGCCGGCGGCGCCCTGGCTGTGGGAACTCGCCTACCCCTGACTGCGTGTGACGACCCACCTTACTGGTCTGGCACTGCAGGCACTGTTTTGCCCAGGACGTGGCGTCCTTTGCACCCGTGCCAGACGAACTTTTTGAAAGCAGTTTGGCCGTGGTCCTGCCGGAGGGGTGTGAGAGGCCGTGAATTATGTCGAATACCTGGCGGCGGCGTGAGGCTGGAACCAAAGGGCGGGGCTGACCTGTGCTGATGTCGCAGAGCAGGCTGGGGCCTCCGGGGGCGAGGGTCACGTCCCGCCACTTGAGGGAAGTGATGGCGGTGTGGTATGCTGGGATTTCTGGGTCAGCGGCCTGCTCTCTGGCGAGGTCCTGGTAATCTACACCAAGCTGCACTGCGTTCAACTCGACTCTGGAGAGGGCGTCTGCTACGGGATTTTTCTTGCCGGGGAGGTACCTGACGGAACAGGTAAATTCGGCTATGGCTGAGAGGTGGCGCTGCTGTCTGGAAGACCATGCGTCCCCCTGCTTCGTGAAGGCGTGAACCAGTGGCTGATGGTCTGTGAAGATTGTGAAGGGCGTCCCCTCCAGGAGGAACTTGAAGTGCCGAACTGCGCGGTACATCGCTCACAGTTCCATGTCGAAGGTGCTGTAGCGGGTCTCTGCGCGATTGAATTTCTTGCTGAAGAAGGTGATGGGCTGGGGGGCACCGTTGATGATTTGCTCCAGAACAGCACCGCAGGCGACGTTACTGGCATCTGTCGTCAGCTGGAGGGGGGCCTTGGGATCCTGGTGTGCCAAGGCGGTTGCCTTGGCGAGGGCGGCCTTCGTCAGGGAAAAGGCCTGCTGCTGGCTGGGTCCCCAAGACAGGGACTTCGGTTGGCCTTTTAGGACTTCCGTCAGGGGGGCCGTGGTGTGCGCGATCCCGGGGATGAACCGCCTGTAGAAGTTTACCATCCCAAGGAACTCCTGGACGGCCTTGACGGAGGTGGGGGTCGGGAACCTGGCTACGGCTGCTACTTTCGATGTAAGAGGGCGGACGCCTGTCGGAGACACCTCATGACCCAGGAATTCTGCTTTCTGGACGCCGAAGGTACACTTGTCAAAGCGGACGACGAGGCCGTTCTCTTGGAGGCGCTGGAGGACTGCCCTGATGTGTCTCTGGTGTTCGCTGTGAGACCTGGAAAATATGAGAATGTCGTCGACGTAGCAGACGCAGAACTTTAGGTCCCCCAGGATGCTGTCCATGAGCCACTGGAAGGTGGCCCCGGCGTTCTTCAGCCCGAAAGTGGAGAAGGCGAAAACATAGGACCCGAAGGGCGTGATGATGGCTGTCTTTGGTATGTCCTCTGGTGCAACAGGTACCTGGAAATAAGATTTAAGAAGGTCCAATTTAGTGAATATTTTGGCCCCGTGAAAGGAGGTTGTGAGGTCCTGCATGTTGGGTAGAGGGTAGTGGTCGGGCTCTGTTGCAATGTTGAGCCGCCTGTAGTCGCCGCAGGGTCTCCAGGAGCCGTCCGGTTTCTGCACCATGTGGAGGGGGAGGCCCATGGACTGGAGGCTTTCCTGCAGATGCCCATCCGCTCCATCTCCGCGAATGCTTTTTTGCCTCCTGAAGGCGCTGAGGGGGAAGCCTGCGGAACCGCGCATGTGTTGGGGCCCTTTAGTCGTTATATGGTGGTATATGCCGTGCTTGGCTGGGGCCCCGGGACTTGGCGGCTCGGGCTTGAATACCTCAGGGAACTCCGACAGTAGGTGTGCATACTGGTGGGGGGCGACGGCGCTGATGGTGGGTCTGGGTCCCGCTGTTAACGGAAGAGACCGGCAGGAGTCGGTATCGAGGAGGCGCTTGTGCCTCACGTCGGCTAGCAGGCCGAAGTGCGCCAGAAAATCGGCCCCAGGAGTGGGGTTCCTACATCCGCGACGATGAAGTCCCAGGAGTAACTCTGGCCAAGGATGGAGATCGACAGGGGCCTGGTGCCGTGAGAGAGGATGGGGTTCCGTTGGCGGCCATCAGAAGCGGCCGGGTCTGGTGTCTGGTTGCGGTCCTCTCTGGATGCTGGGAAGACCGATTTAAAGGGCCCTGTGTCGACCAGCATCATCCTGCCGGAGACGGTGTCGTGGACGTAAAAACCTACTGTTTTTGAGGCCCTGGGTTCTTCGACTGCCATGGCGGCCTGTCCTGCTGGCCGCCGCCACCCCCGTTTTTTGAACGGGCGAACAAGCAGGGCGGCAGGCAGTTTCGGGCATCCTTTCCGAACCACTTGTGGTAGCGACAGAAGCCCGGGGACCTCCATCTGCTGTGGTTTGGTGGACGTCTGTTGGCGATGGCGTTGACGGGCTGCTCTACGTCCTCTTCAGGCTGGACGGAGCTGACCGACTGTGTGGCCGGTTTTAGCCACTGTGAAGCCTTGACGGAGTCTGTGAGATGTTGCGCCGTCTCTATAAGGTCCTCGATAGGCATGGTGTAGGGGTGAGCGATCTGGTTGTGTACCTCTTGGAGGAGTTGGCGAAGGTAGATTTCCCGTGCGAAGCTTATCTCCTGCCGCTTCTTTGTGCCACCCAAGTCTGGTAGTGACAGGAGATCCACGACCATGCTCCAAGCATCTCTTGAATTGAGGTCGTGGCGTGGGTTTATGGCAAGGTCTATAGCACGGGCGGCCCGGCTCGGCGATGGGCAGGGAGCAAGCTTCGAGGAGGAACTTTTTGTGGTGCTGTATGTGAGGGTGTGTGTTTGGGTACCGCGAGATGAGTTTTCTATACACGTCCTCGGAAGGGCGTTGAGCACTGTGTCGGCCTGTAGGATTTCGTCCGTCAGGTCCGCGATTCTGAAGTGGCTCTCCACCCTGCGCGCAGCCACATCGATGGGTTCCCCTGCATAAACGGGCGGCAGTTTTACGGTGGGGCGGCCCGCGATTGTGTTGCCCGGCCGTCGTGTGTTCGGGCGCTGATGTGGAGTTGCGGGAGGGCCTCGATGCAGGGGCAGGGTGTGATGGGAGGTAGGTAAACCTCCGAGTCCGCGGGGTCCGCGTTTAACTGCATGAAGGAGGGATATCCGCGTCCATGCTCGCTCCTTTGACCCCTTACTGGAGTGGGGTACTCGTGTCAGTACGCACTTTCGTGCGCCGTGTGGTTCTGCTAGTGACGCTGGTGGGTGCGCCGGCGAGAGCCAGCACGCTCAAACGCTGGTTACAGCGCCGTGTTTAGGCCGCTAAGAGCTTTTTGGAGAAATCCTGGAGCCAAGACTAAGTCGCCGTGTCGGTCCATTAATGGCTCCGGGATACTCCGGGGGGTCACCACTGTAAGGTGTCAAAGAAACGAGCAGGTAAAAGTTACTGCTACTTTATTACAGATCCAGGCAGTTTATATAGCGGCCGACTGACGCCGGCCCGCGAGAGACAATGGAATTGACTGTGACCTGAGGTCGAAACAATAAACAATAATATGCAGTGAACGAGTACAAATTACAATACAAAACATACAGAACTTCAATATGGATACAGTCTTGATGCCTGTGAATGAAGAAACATGTGATGCACAATGTGTGACATTTGTATAAATACGCATAAAGTAAAAATGGTTAAAAATGCGTGACCTGGCACGTTTTAGGCGTGACTAATTGAGTTTGAAGAAAATGGGAAGTCACCAAAGAAAACATGCTCAGCGGAGACTTAATTAATGGCGCCGCCGAAACACTACGCTGGCGCCGATGTGGTGACTTTACATCCTCATCCATGTTTTTACTGTATTTTCTTATTTTTAGTTTTCTGTAAAGAATTGAGATGGCTATTTGTCCATCCACACATTTTCTGTCTGCCCTCAGATTTTAAAAACTACTGAGGCTAGAGGGCTGCAAATTGGTATGTTGATCAACCACCCTCCAATCATAAAATATGGCCTACCAAATTGCAGCCCTCTAGCTTCAGTAGTTTTAATTTTATTTAAGGTTAAAGCTAGCCATGGTCGTGCATCTGGCACCGCTGTAGGTGCCAACAACACAGGCCACTACTGGGCTGTGGCTGAAAGTTTCATGGGCCGTGATTGAAAGTTACATACAGCATTATACGGTGTACAGAAAACTTGATTGTGCCGAAGAAACTTTGGCACGTTTTTTACTTGTTTATTTTTACAACCCAAAAGATAAATGCAATTGTGTGCTTAGGGTACATATGAATGTGCAAACTCATTCTCTGGCATCAGAGGACTTCCTACAGCTCGTTTCTTTTCATGTTGTTACTCTTATAATATTCTTATTTATATTTTATGCTGTTCTCATTTATATTTTTACTGCATTTCCTCATATTTTTTACAACCCAAAAGATAAACGCAATCGTGTGTGTAGGGTACGTATATACACACACATGTAGCGCCAACAACAGTAGCGGCAGGTTGGTGTGGTGACCCGGGAAATTTTAAATTGCAATAGCCAAAATTAGTTCCAGATTAGTGATGAAACCAGATTAACAATGCCAGGTTAGTGATGGTCGACCTGTACAGTATTACATTTGAGCCATTTTATCTAGTGGATAACATTATTTTTGATAGCATAGCTAGTGTTCGTCCTCAAAGGAGTTACTCTCACGGGTCCATAGAGGTTCCATAAGATAGACTAACTAATATCAAAGAATTCTCTTTTATTCAGCTTGGCCAGTATATAGTGCATGTTGGCACTGATAGAGTATGGGACTCAAGACAAGAGGGCTCTTTCTCTTGTCTGCAGTGATTGCCTAGGTTCTTCCTCGTCTTAACCTGCAGATGTGGCACCAACGCATTGTACATAGGTCGCCATTATGTCAACCACATATCTGTGCAAGACCCAGTCTTCATTATAGACACTCCTCTACATTCGAAATTTCAACTTATGAACTTTGAGAGAAACAAACAACTGTGATCATAAATTAAAACTGCATTTTACTATATTATTATCATAATTTGCTTAATGTATTTAATGTATTTACGGTAACTTTTAAATATCTTTCGTATTAATAAAATACTCCATAAAATACAGTACAGTACTAATATTGTGTTTTAGTATGAAAAAACATAAACACTGTAGTACTGTACGTATTAATTCTGAGTTTATCAAATTGGACTTACTAACAAATCAAGATATGAACAGCCATTCGGAACATAACTCGTTCGTGAGTAGAGGAGCATCTGTACTCTCTGTTAGGTCTATGCAGGATAATTATTCATCAAATCTCATGCCTTTTCATCAGGGAAAGTGGGTGAGTTTGAGGACTCACTGCAGCTGCCAAAGATAGGTTTCTTCTATGTCAAAACCTGTTTTCTAATTGTAATGATCTGGTTATGTTATACTGTATTGACATTTTAAACATCAAGTATTAATGTTATCAGACCCATTCCAGAAACTGAATGAATTTTCATCTTAATAGATGAACTTATTTAGCTCAGTTTTGCAGATAGCTATATGATTTTTAAATAGACAAATCTATTCTTTTCATTTTGCATAATACAGAAATCCAGCAAATTGGTTCTTTTCTCTTCAACCTCCTTAAACATCTGGTACATCATGCTATTCACTTATGTTTCATTCTCTTTGCAAGTCAAACAGTATATAAAAGAAGTAACAAGAGGAATAATTATATCTTTAGATATAGTGCTCCCTTCTATTACTGTACTTCTTTGTTCAGTTTAGCAGAGACCTTATTGTATGTTTAAGTATATCTGTTTCTACAGCAGTGGTGACTATTTTTTAGTAATGTTCTGTCAAGTATGGGTTGTTCATTTTGAAGTTTTTTATCTTCTACTTAGTGTATGCAATCATTTTTCAAGTGTTTTCATTACAGCCGACCCCCGGGGATTCGTGGAGATAGGGACCACAACCACCCATGAATAGCTAAAATCTGTGAATAATTGACACCCCTCTAAAAGCACTTATAACTGCCTGTTTTGATAGTTCAGACACCAAAATCCCCCTCTAAAAATGCTTATACCCACTTGTTTTAATAGTTTTATCATAAAAAATGTTTTTAGTCACGAAAATAATATGAAAATACAGTAATTAGTGAATATTTCTCCATGAAAAATTCCGAGAATAGGCGAATTTTCCGCGAATGGTGTGGATATACGTTACACAGAAAAATCCGCAAATAGGTGAAGCCATGAATCCAGAACAGCGAATAGGCAGGGGTCAACTGAAATTACATTATTGTGTTTGACTACCAAGGGACTGTCTTTAAAAGCCATTTATATGTAGGAATTTCTTTATTATATCTCAGGTATAAAAAAATACCTTTACGGTAAGTTTGGGTTTCCTCAAAATCAATGGAAGTTTTGCTAGTCCACCAAAATATGCTTTTTTTTATACAGTACCTGTAATGGAAATAAAATTTAAAATACATGTAGTCACTAATATCCTTGGAAAACATTTTGGAACAGTAGCACCACAGGCCTAGACAAACACTTTCATAAAATAGAATTTTTATTTTATGGAAATGCTTTTCTAGGGTAGTGATGCTACTGTTTCAAAATGTTTTCCTAGGATATTAGTGACTTTGCATTTATTTTCAATGCTATTTCCATTACAAAATGAGCATGTTTTGGTGCGCTAGCAAAACTTCCATTGATTATGAGTAATCTCTACCATTTTTTATTTAAAGGGATATTGCTGGATTTAACTGAGATGTACGAAAGAACTTTGTACATATAAATGCTTAAGGGAACCTAATAAACAACTAATTCATTAGTGTTCATTGTTATATATACTGATTATATTAAATTAAGTATATTATATTATATTGATTATATTAAATTAACTATATTATATATTATGTCGATTATATTAAATGTTGAATCAGTTAAAGAAATATACTGTATTGTAACAGAAAACTCACTATAGAAGAATTAGAATATGCACTGTAGCTTAGCTCCAGGAAAAGATGAAATAATTTTTTATGAAACACTCGGTACCATTAACAAAATCATTCTACAGTTCTACAATTACCTTTGGCTGAGGCATCCCACACGATTTGCTTAATCTGCTGGAAGAGCGGCAACCAGAGCTGCATGCAGAGGTCTGCAGGGACAGTTGAAATAGAGGATATTGCAGATCCACTTGAGTATCCCCACAAAAGGAGCATTTTCCTGAAGTGCACTCAAA
This sequence comes from Macrobrachium rosenbergii, assembly GCF_040412425.1. Classification (NCBI taxonomy): domain Eukaryota; kingdom Metazoa; phylum Arthropoda; class Malacostraca; order Decapoda; family Palaemonidae; genus Macrobrachium; species Macrobrachium rosenbergii. The sequence goes on along the minus strand of NC_089753.1, from coordinate 10,374,910 downwards.
TTCTCTAGTTTCCCTATCAAAACTCTTTGTAAGCAAGACACTGTCCTTAGTTGAGTTGAATCTTGCTTTCTTGGTGTCCAGTAAAAACCAGGCTATTGAGAGTGGGTACCAAGTCCAGAATGACAAGGGTATGAGACTCTTCATAGGCAGCACTCATAGAAGGTTGAAGATGTTATGTATAATGAACATGATAAGAATCACTTGAAAAGGCAGCAAATTGATACAATTGGGCAGCAGTACAGTTTATGGTCGTGAGCAGCAAGGACAGAGCTGGTAGATGAACAGAAAATGAGGATCAGAAAATGAAGATACCTCTCAGTACAGCTTGAGAGCACTCTGCAGCCAACAGGGCCTCAAGGGAACGGTGGAAGAAGGGTCACTTAGCAGTGGAATATCTTGAAATTAGGGGACCTCATGGGGATATTGGGGGTAGGACTACTTGGCAGTGGAATATCCTGAAAAGAGGACCTGCGAATGATTATGAATTGGCAGACTTGAGATGCAGAGATCAGTAGTATGACAGTAGACAATGGGAAGGACACTCGCACAGCCAGATACACAAAGGTGGTGGAGTATATCATAGCAGTGGAGTACATTGAAACTGACTCAGGAACAACCAAAGAAACTTAAGTTGTAGGATACGTGGATGTGTTCAAAGACCCTGAAGACATGGAATACACTGCAGCAGTCAAATAAATGGGAACAGTTGGAAATACAGGGGCAGTCAGGTTTGCAGAAGCTAAGTACATGTGGTCGACTTCATACAGGTCTAGTACTCAAGGCCAGTAGATATGTGAAGGTACTTGTGTGCGCAAGAGCAACCAAAGTGGAAGACATTGAACATGGGCAGGGACCTTATCAAATAACACCAAAGTAGGAGGGGGGACTGACACTGACAACAAGACAGCAGGTGGCGCAGCTAGAATGACAAGATTGCAAGCTCACTGTTAAGTCCTCAACTGCATTGAGGAACTAATCTGGAGGATGGAAAATACATTTATTATTTGTCTGGTAAAGAAGCATTGTCCGCTAAATAAACTTTTTCCATCAGTGAGGATGGAATGGATAGAATAACAGCTGGAGAAGGGTGCAGAGTAAGAGGAACGAAGTTGAAAATGGAAGGATCAGCAGACAAGGGGTTACAGGGAAGTTGTTAGGAGAGGGAGACATCCATGGATGAAAGTCTTCAGCATGGGGTCGAGACTGAAAATGGCTGATGCCTCCTACCCTGCTCACTCTTGTTGGGGGAGAGGCGGCATCACAGAAGAGGAATCCTTTTAAGATGAAACTCGGGACTTGACAACCATGGGTGCAGTGTCAAAAGAAGAGTCACAATTGTGATACCAGAATCAGTGTTTATGCAGGCACCACTGAGCATACAAGATCTGCTGATACAACAACCGGTTCACAGACAATAAACGTATCGTTTGGGGAAACACTTTTGATCCTTACACATAGGGCACTTCAATTGCAGATCCTTTTTCAATGATGACGGCAAACTGCAGGATGGACCACTCCTGCCTGCACAAGTACACCAAGGCATGTTTAGGTTCTTTTTCCCAGAAAACTAGCACAGGTGAGGAGGAAGTATCAGACTCTCCTCTACTTACAAACTTTCAAGTTACGAAATTCCAGAGAAACGAACAACCGTGATTGTAAATTAAAATTTATTTAGAGTTCTCTGCCTGCCACCTATAAGTTCAAATTTTGTATTGCACGCCTCTGCTTAGTTACAATTTTTGCTACTACTCACGCAGCCTATGCAAATGGTAAGACGTCATCTCTTGCGCTCTGATTATTCTTGTGATTTTATCGTGAAATATCGAGCCCATCTTTTATCAATCATGGCCATGGTAATCATCAAGCAAGTGAAGATAGTGGCAGTGGTAAAAAGCGGCAAGCTATCTCAGCGGAAACAAAAGTGGCAATGATAAAGAAATTTTAAAGTGGTGACAAAATGGTTGAGGCAGCACGCCATTATAATATGAATTGCTCAACTGTTGGCACAGTCTTTAAAAACAAAGATCAAATAATGGAACACGTAAAAAGTGCTGTGCTATTGCAGTCAACAGTTGTAAGTAAGAGAAGGGGGAGGGTGGTAGAAGAATTGGAAAAACTTTTGGGTATCTGGATAGAACACCATAAACAAAAGTGCATACCACTTAGCCTTATGCTGATTCAGGAAAAGACTAAAAGCCTTTTCGATGACTTGAAGTCTAAGGATGGCAAAAGTGCTGCAGGTGAAACATTGGCTGCAAGTCATGGATGGTTTCATTACTTCAAAAAAAGTGCTAACATGCATCATGTGTCTGTTAGTTGGTGAGGCAGCGAGTGTCGATAAAGCAACAGCCAAAAAATTTCCTGAGATGCTCGAGGAAATAATTGATCAGGAAGGCTATATCCCTCAGCAAATTTTTTATATTGACGAGACAGGCCTTTCTGGAAAAAATTCTAGAAAGACATGCATCAGCCATGAAGAGAAGACAATGCAAGGATTTAAGGCGGCAAAGTATAGGCTAACTTTACTTATCAGGTGGCAACGCATTAGGAGACTTCAAGCTAAAACCTCTCATGGTGTATCGCGCTGTAAATCCATGGGCACTCAAAAATATCGCAAAAGGTTCTCTGCTGGTAATCTGGATGTCCAATAACAAATTCTGGGTGACTCTTGCTGTATTTGAGGACTTGTGTTTTCATTACTTTGTTCCCAAAGTCGAGCTGTACTGCTGCGAGAATGGGACTCCTTTCAAGATGAAGAAGAAAGTGATGCCGATGAAAAACTTCCCGAAGAAATCTGTGCAGAAGAAATCCTTGCCAAAGAAAGTGATGTCAAGGAAATCCATCCGGAAAACGACATTGACGTTGACGACATGCCGCCCATGTAATGCTACACCGCCTGCCCTCCACTCATCCATCACGTCAAGCCTACGACACCATTTTCAAAGGTAAGTATAACAACTGTACTTTACATATTATCACAATTTAGGTTTTATGTATCATTCTTATTAGTAAAGTGCTCTATAAATTGTACGACAGTATAGTATTATCATCACAGTTTACTTATATAGGTTTTATATCTCGTTCGTGTTAGTATGGTGCTCTATAAATTTTACTGTTATCATCACAATTTACTTATTTAGATTTTATATATCATTCCTGTTAGTAAAATGCTCCATAAATTGTACTACTATTATCATGATAATTTAGTATTTAGGTTTTACGTATTATTTGTATTAATAAAGTACTCTATAAAATACAGTACAGTACTAGTATTGTGTTTTAGGATGAAAAAACAAATATAGCACTGTACGTATTGACTGTGCATATATCAAATTGTACTTATGAACAAATCAAGATACAAACAGCCGTTTGGAATGTAACTCATTCATAAGTAGAGGAGTGTGTACACAGTATCACAATAAAAATAAGAAATCACTTAATATTAAAACATCAAAAGCTAAAAGTGCAGCAGTGCACATCTGTGACAGAAATACAAAACTAAAGTTAACAATTATGTAATGTGGACTGAAGTAAAGGAAAAATATTTACTGAATACCTAAACCCCAATAGGGGTTTCTTTATTCAGTCCCAATAGGGCAAAAACTTATACTGCACAGCTTATTTTAGTACCATGCAAAAATTAAAATTGAGAAAGAAGTTGTACATATCAGATGGATTGCATGAACTATGAAATGACTAAAACTGAAAAAGTTAATTCAGTACAGTAATACAGTGGCAACATAGGGTCCACAAACTGACTTTGCCATCAACAGTTTTGCCTCTTCATCTAGATTATGAAACTTTTCTGCACCTTCCTCCTGCAACAACAGTGGATAGGTCTAGCTGTGGCTAGGGGCAGGTTTCACCTCCTGCAATTAGAGCCTTGCCTCCATTTATGGTCCAGAAAGGTGACCAATGTCCAATACCTTGATGGGGTGCATTGAAGGGACATCTCACAGCAGAATATCTTAGTTTCCTGGAAAATTCTGGTGGGTTCTGATATAAGGGGGGAGCACAAAGTGCTGGGAGAATAATTCTAATAACACACAGTTGTGAAGTTACTAAGGTTCCACAGGGCTGCCTGTCCAATGTTGGAATCCAGCTTCTCGATGAGATCCTTTACAAGGCTGGCAGAAACACAGTGGAAACCCATGAGATCCATAGAGTAGAGGTATTGAAAATCAGCAGAAGACTGCAGGCAGGAAAGACCTCAAGTGACAAAGTACCTTCTCTGAGATTGAAGTTGGGTTGGAGGTAAGTAGTCAGCCAGAAGTAGAGAACAAAGACTCTTCTTGAGAAGCGATTAAATGTAAAACCTTGACCAAGTCATAGGATGAGCCACTTTTGTTAGGGGGGGCGGGGGACAGTTGCTACATGCTCCCAGAAACAACTTTGTGAATTCAGTTTCTCCCCAAAGTGAAAGAAAAAGAAGGAAGTGGCACTGAAGAGGTGGTTTCCCTAGCAAGAGCTTCCATTCTTGGGGGTGGGTGATGAACCTGGATTGAGCAACCATTCCTTTCATAAAAATGTCAAAGCCAGGTATTTGGAAGAGCAAAGAGTGCTGCTGGTGTGTATAGTCATGTTGTTGCCTTTGGAGAGCCTTTTGCCAGTGATCTCAGAGGTGGCATACACTATTGAGAGGTCAAATTCTAGAGACTTTTGATGCAGTATCAACCATGGTTTCTGCTGCAGAACCATTCTTGTGGTGCTGCTGCTGCCTCTCAGTACTGTAGATCATGTGGATCTACCCAAGGTCTCACTTAAATCTTGCTGACTTGGAGGACTCTCACTGTGGCCCTCTTCTTCAACTAGGTAGATCTCCTCTTAAATCCAAGTCAAAACTAGCTTGTCTGGTTAGGATGGTGACATCTTTAGATTTCCAAGTAGTACATATTGGAGGCTTCTTGTCAAGGGGTCGGGGAGAGGGTTCCAAGGTCAGGTCCAAAAAGGTTGAGCATTGTTATTGTTAGGCAAAAATAAAGGAGAGGTGTTGTCACTGGAGGAGGATGATGAAGACTGATATGAGCCAGAGGCTTCTTGGCAAGTGCCTAAGCCAGTTGATGACAAGGCCTGTGATGATCCATGGCTTAAGAAGTCTGGATGATAAGCATCAGCTGGAGCAACCCCCTGATGTCAAGACTTGTCATGTCATTGTTGATGATTCTTGGTGGTTCGTGGATTCAGGAATAGGGAGGATTTTAGAGGTCAACAGAAGCTTGCAAAAACCACTTGTAGACCAGCTTCTTGAGAAAGGGCATGCAAAGGGGATGGGAAAGAGCTGTTAAGAGTGTGAGAAGAAGCAGCAGAATGAAGAGGAGTGGTATTGTGACTGGCAGGGGGAAAGGGACTTGAGAAGCAGGGGTGACTATTTAAAAGGAATGATGAACACTTGAAAAATGAAAATGATGTGATGCTAGTAGGGGAGGGATGTGCCCGGAAAAAGAAACAGACAAGAGCAAGGTCAGAAGCAGGGCAGCTGGTGATTGGAGAAGAACATTTGTCATCAAGCAGATCAGAAGTAGTAGCAGAAGGAATGCTGGAAGGCCAAACATAGACTATTGAATATGAAATGGTGTGGACTTTGGTCTGCATAAAGACAATAGCAGGCCCATCGGGCATTGGAGAGATTGGAATTCGGACAGAAGTCTCAGTGGTGTGAGGAAGGATAGAATGTCACACAGTATTTCTTGTAGCAGGCAGTGACAGCTCATCTGCTGGTTAAGTGCCAAGAAGAGGTAATCCTCGAGTTAGCTGTCTACCCATCTGATGAATGAATTAATGGAGAGGTGCAGTCATTATCAGAGGAATGATTCTCCTTGATAATCGTAACATCAGTAACAGAAGGAATCCAAGCACTCTAAGAGTAGGGGAAAAGCTGCAGGCAATTTTGTAGATATACAAGATGTGATTGTCATTGTCACACGACACCTGAAGGAAACTAACCTGAGTGCCACCTAGTGGTAGCAACCAACCTCCTTCCTCTTCCTTTGAGATTGGAGTTTCAGGGAATTTGTGTAGACATACAGACTAAGTTAAAGTAGTGGGTTTGTAGCTGATAAAAGCAGATGGGTTAAAAGGAAGTTAGGTAATTTTGTTTGTCATTATTTTATTGAAAATGCTAGGAAGAGAAGGGAGGGGACAACTTTATTGTAGTTGAAGGGACAGGTCTTATAACATAAAATTTGTCACCTTGAGGACACACTGGACAGTGAAGCAGGGGTTAAGAGAGCAGTAAGGAAAAGAGTAGTTGCAGCCAGGTTGAAACTTGAGAGATAGGTAGGCTACTGATAAATAAAATTATCTCATTATGATAGAGTAAAGACATGATGTATGTAGGGCCTACACCACCTTGTGCAGTGGAAGCATTGGCCGTGAAAATGAAAATGAAGTAAATTTTGAAAAGTTGTGACTAAAGAATATTAAGATTCATGACCGAAGTGTGGTGGGAAGATTGTTTTGCCAATGAGGAATTGGAGAGATGTGGTATCAATAGGGTGGAAAATAAAAACATATATAAAAAACCGAGATTGTTTAGAAATGTGTTGAGAAGCAGTTTGTGAGATAAGCACTAGATATGGAGGAAGGGGATGAAGCTTATTGGAAGAATCTGGAAACCATGGAAAATGGGAATAGACGAAGACCTAAACCTGATGGAAATCCATGCAGAAAGACCACAGAAGTGAGGAGAATGGAAAGAACTCATTTCACATGTAGTCCTTCATAGGGAGAACTTAAGATAAACGTTTAAGAAGCAGATAACAATGTAATCAGTAGGCCTGCAGCTGTATGAATTACACCCATAACAACCAAAGTGATACCTTACCATGTAAATCCACCTTTGGAATGTGAAGTTTTGGCACTGTAAGACATTTATTGTTGTTCCTTGTCATGGATTGCAGAAGTGATTCCTCTTTTCTTGATTCTGTGCCTGTTTCAAAATTGTCTTCTTTCCTTGATTTTACAGTTTCTTGTTTCATAACTTTAGATTTGCTGTGGTTTGCAAATGTTTGCAGTTGTGCTACATTTTGTCTTATATTATTTGCACTGTCTTGTACATTAGATATTGTGTGTCTTGCATTTCTCTGAATATTTTGTTTGACTGTTTGAGATACATTGAAAGATATCCTAATAACAGGTACCAATTCATCAGAATTGGCATCTATAGAGCCTAAGTTCACAGAATTTTGGTTGACATGTTCCTGCACTGAATGGGTAAATTTGCTTACATAAACTATCTTCAGTTTTGAAGCCGAGTTATTTGCGAGAAAATTTTGATAGCCATAGATAGCTATTAGCATGCTACTAGTTATTACTAACAGAAACACAAATAGTTTTTCTAATTGCGTTAAGTCTTTTTGTGAACTTTTGGAAAATGTATAAAATATATTGAACACCATTTTTATGCCCTTTCTTTAAAAGGTGCTCAATAGCAGTTGTCTTTTGTAAAATTGGAAACACTTGGATTCTGGAGTTACAGGAAAAATTATTGCAATAATTTTCAAGATTTGCAGTAAGTGCTCTGGTATAGAAACCTAACTCATATCATGCATTAATAGTATGTGTTGATTGTAATGCATATGCAAACACTTATGTAACAAAAACATCTACCATCGTAAGAGATGTACTTATCTGGTTGCATCTTAAAAAAAGATGTCTGTCTTTTTGGTTGGTGGTCTCTTTAGCAAGTTCTTGAATTAGTACTTCCAGTGTTCTTTATCTACAGAATATTCAAAATTTTTTCAGTTCATTTTATGTTGTGTACACCACACTGTTAGTACTGTACAACATTTTGTTTCTGCTAGTTTCTTACAAAATTTCCAGTGTCTCATTCACTACATGTATCAGTGAACTATTGATTTTATACTAAATAGTGTACACTCAGGTGACCTGGGATGTGGGGAATATGTTAAACAGATCATGCACCACAGTTAACACATGTGTTGCTCTAAACCTTTTGAATATATGAGACTTTCAGCCCCTCATTTACAAATTCAGAATACATGCTATTCACCAGAGACACTTGGTGGAAAATATATTTAGGCCATAAGTTAGTTCAGATAACTAGTGTTTTTGCAGTTTGTCAAAACCTTGCAAAGGGTGTCATACCTTCAGTAATTATTCATTAACTTATTAAATAATCTATTTCCTTAGAAGTATTGTATGCTACATGTAACATTATTAATATGACATTTATTTTTATGATTTGAAAATGAAAATAATTTTGTAACATCAAGATGTAAGATTTTTCCAATAATAAGCTTGGTTGTTTTTCATTAAAGTATGGTTTTCTTGCTGCAACTGGGTTAATGGATGGTCTTCATGCTTGAGTTAACCATTGAAGATTTTTATGACCAAAAAAGAGATCATTCAGTGCTTGCAGGGACCCTGAACAAGAAGCCAGGTGAACAGCTCCTCTTAAGTTTTGCAAGAGGAGGAAAACCTTATAGGTGCACCATGAATCAATCGTTAGGAGAGGATGGAGAGTAAGATATAAGAAAGAGAATATGAACGGAGGTACAGTAAAAAGAATGAAAGTGGTTGCAGCTAGGGGCTGAAGGGGTGCTGCAACAAACTTTAAGCAATGCCTATAGTGCACCACATGAGCTGCACTGACGGCGCTACCCCCGTACGAGGACAACTGTCTTGGAAGTTCTTTCTCCATCTGACATATCTCCCCTTCAAGTAACAGCTAAAGCTATTTTACTGGGGCTATTACTGCATTCACACCTTTCTCATAATGGTAGATTTATGTCTTTTTACCAGCTGAAAGACCAGTAATTTGCAGCACTTACTTTGTCATATCCATTGGTCACTGCTTATATATCACCATTGGCACGTGGGGTAGGTGGGCTGGGCTGGGCTGGGCTGAATGTAAACTGAAACTGTATGAAAAGGAAAAATCAGTTTGTACTTATTAATTTTGTATTGCTCTTATATTCATTTATCCTGTGTTTTCACTACATGTTAACCCTATGCTATACCTGTTCTTTTTGGCAGTTTCTCTCTATATATGTGTAAGACGATTTTAGAAAACATTGTGAAGTGGAATTGTTGGGAGGGAATGCAAAATTTTCAGGCAATTCCAGTTCATGGTTTCTTAAGAATTAGCAAACTTTTGTGAGATCTGTGCATTCTATAATTCTGAAAGGAGGAGGAGTGGTTCCATTCAAAGAATCATTTCTTACATACAGAGGAGGCGTGTAGGGTAGGGACATCAGTCAGAGGGTACCATGCAAGAATCTCTTTATTCCAGTTGTTCAGTATGTATAACTGTGCCAAGTAAAGTTTGGTATGAAAATATATGTAAACTGATTATATTAGGTAGAAAATGCCATAATGAACTGTACATCATATTTAAGGTGCAAGCATGGTTTGCTAACATCAAATGTCAGGTACACCATTCCCAAAGCTTCAGACAGGCACTTTAGAGGTAGGTGACTTGTTTAGGAAGAGGACCTTATGTGAAATTCGTGTCACATTTTTATTTCTTAAATAAACAGCCAAGATGAATATAAACACAAGTCCCTGGGCTTTTGCCCTAAATATCATACATCCATCCATTTATCCAAGCAACTGTATAGCCACATGCATTCTATTGGATCACTGCCACAGGTAGAATACTGCATAACTGTTTTCAAATATGTATGGCTTGTATTTGTCTTTTCCAAGTTAATATGATGTATTAAGAAGCCCCATACGTACCACTGCATATTTATCACAACATTAAGTACAGACAGCTTCCAACTTCGTTAATTATGCTGAGACCAAATTATTATAAATAAAATAGTCTTTTGAGACACCAGGATTTTCTTACAATTAATCATGTCTACAGAAATAAAAGTGTGGGTGCCAGACATGGAAGGAAATTCTACAAGAAAAGAAATATATTTTTCTATTTCTTGTAGCATTTCCTTCCATGTTTGACACCTATGATTTTATTTTTGTAAACATGAAAATTATTTTGTACTTTTTAGTGCATTTTAATAAAAGTGTGTTTTAAATTTTTTTTCTTTTTTTATTTTATACTTTTTAGTTTTGACAGAAATTGTAACCAATTTATGATTGTAACTAAAAAAAAAGGAACATGATATCCTGTCGAGCCAAAGAAGGTTTGAAAAATCCGTACAGTTATTAACTTAGTCTACCGAGTCGAAGAAGGTATGAAAATACAAATCCTGAGATACTGGGAGAGGTCACTGTAGGGTCATTAGAGGTCACTGCTGACCTACTGATCATGTAAGGCTGTATTGTCACCAGGGTTGAGTAACTATGCAAAATTTCAAGTCCATCAGAAGAAGGGAACAGGTCGAAAATTGAGTTACAAGATTTGACCCAAACAGACAGATGCAGAAGTCAAATTTAGTAAAAGTATGTAAAAAACTGGGTTAGGTTAAAAATTAATAGATGTACAGATCTACAAAGAATGTACTGCATGAACTAGCATCTTCTCTTTTCTATATGTCAGCAATTGATATTTTTACATATTCATATCCTGGGAACATAACATCTAATTTTGTTTGGGAATAATCTTGTAAATTTCATTTGCAGAGTCGTATTTGTACACGTTTTTCCCAACAATTTTTTATTTTCTAATTTTGTATGAGAATAATCTTTAAATTTCATACGTAGAATGTATTTGTACTTTTATCATGTTTCTCCGAAATTTTTTCAGTTGTAAATTTGGCCATATGTATGGTTGAAGTTGTCAGTCTGTTTAATACTGTCTAAATCCTGAGAGGCAGTAACAGTTTTCAACTTGTAGCAATTTTGCTGTGATAAATATACATTTATATATTTTTGAGTGCTCTGTTACCATTCTTTTAGATCAGATAGATTTTCTTTTATGTATATGGAAATATGCTTTTGTCTCCCATATACCATTTAACGTATAAAATAAAACTAAATTAGGCATACTGTATTAAAATAGCTAATCAAGGAAAGTTCTTTTCCTGTAGCTGTCAGCATGGGATTACTTGTACATGTAGCCAATTACCACATTCATTAGCATATATCACAGTTGGCCACACACCTGGCGTAGAACATCTGCTGATATTCATTTCATAATTCTCAACTACAGAATTCAGAAAGGCACTTGTTTAGGCATGTTTTGAGGTTTACATAAAAATAAAAAAAATCATCTTAGAAATTCACTGCAGAAAGTTTACCAAAGTTCATATTTTATTTTTTTAATACTGTGCTCTATATTTCTTAATATAGAAATTTAATAATAATAATATATATGAATAGTTTTCTTTGTCTTTATTTTGATTGTGCTGCTTGACCTTCAGAAAAGCAAGACTCGCCCATCCTCATGTTTTGTGGAAGCTGAAAAGCAGCAGTGAGCTCATTTAGGGTGGGGTAAGAGCAGTCATTTGTTGAATAATGGGTTTTTAATGGAAAAACTTCAGTGATGACAAATAATTTTTTTTCATCACATTCCACTAAAAATATGTATATATAAATTATATATATATATATATATATATATATATATATATATATATATATATATATATATATATATATATATATAATTTTATATATATATATATATATATACTGTATATATAAATGGATGTGTGCATTTGTGTCTGTGTATGAGCCAGCATAACTCTGAATGCAATCAGGAATTTCAACCAAAGTTGGTATACTTATGACTTACTATCTAGAAATCAGCACTGTGTTGGTAAGACATCACTAGCACCAAAGGGGGTGGGGGTGGGAAGGGAAGGGCTTCCCTGAAATGGGGCTGGTTGTGCCCATAGACTTAGTAACTAATTAAACTTTACAAATTTATCATACCTAATTTCGTTATACGATTTACTATCTGGAAAAGAATACGGTGGCACCAAAGAGGATGGGGTTGGGGAGAGAGTGACAGAGAGTGAGAGGGAGAGGAAGTGGAAGTGAGAGAGAGTAGAGTGGGTGTCAGGGAGGAGAGAGAGTAGAGGGGGTCTTAGGGAGGAGAAAGAGGGGCAGTAGAGAGAGAGAGAGAGAGATATTTTATCAGTTGTCATTCAGAGTTATCCTGGGCAGTGCCGGGTTGGTCAGCTAGTAGGCTATATATATAAATGGATGTATGTATGTATGTATATGTGTGTGTGGTGTGTTCCAGTATACCTCTGAAATGCATCGAGCAATTTCAACCAGACTTGGTATACATATGGCTTACTACTGGAAAGAATACTCTGGGGGTAAGACATCACTGGCACCAAAGGGCAAGGGTGTGGGAAGGGGGTGACATGTAAAAATAACCGAAAATGACAGATATTAGTGTCTATTAGTTTCTGATCCATAGTTTTCAAGGTCCCTGAGATGAATAGTGACACTTCCGATGCCCTTTAAGTCAAAGTTCAGCCCTGATGGTAAAGGATGGTGAGAAGAGGTGAAAAATAAAGTGTCAAAACTGACAGATATTAGTGTCTAATCCATAGTTTTGAGGTCACTGAGATGATTAGTGACACTCCCGATACCTTTTAAGTCCAAGTTGAGCCCTGATAGGAAGTGGGAGCGGGAGGGAGAAGGGTGAAAAATAAAATGTCAAAAATGATAGATAGTGTCTGATCCATAGTTTTTGATGTCGCTGAGATGAATAGTGACACTCCCGATACCCTTTAAGTCCAAGTTCAGCCCCAATAGGAATGGGGGTTAAGAAGGGGTGAAAAATAAAATGTCAGAAATGCTGGGTAATGTAACTGATGCAAATATCTTAACAGGAAAGGGAGAGAGTGAGAGAGAGAGCGTAGAGGGGGGTGTTGGGGAGGAGAAAGAAGGAAAGACTGAGAGAGAGAGAGAGAGAGAGAGTAGAGGTGGTGTTAGGGAGGAGAAAGGGGGAAGAGTGAGGTAGAGTTGGGGGGGAGAGAGAGAGTGAGTGAGTTTATCGGCTGTCATTCAGTTTTCCCAGGCAGTGCCAGGTTGGCCAGCTTGTGTGTGTGTATATATATATATATATATATATATATATATATATATATATATATATATATATATATATATATATATATATATATATATATATATGAATGTCTTTTCCTGTAATACCACAGTGTAATATGAATATAAAAAGGCCCATAAAACACTATTTAAACTTCGGAGAGTTCGGGGATTTTCCTACATATCAGAGATACTGGCCATTCCATAAACTGGAGGGGGGCAGAGCTGGTTTTCAAAAGTAGCTGTCCGTACAAAAGAAAGATGCTGGAATCTGCTATCATCAATCAAACCAACAATGTGAACTTGTCAGGAGGACATTGGAAATCGGACGACATCGACGCTTTAATCCTCAAACCGCTTCTGAAGAAGGTGTCCCAGGGAACACGTCCACCAGAATCGTCACCAAACGGGAGTTAATGAGGCCAAAAACCACGGGAATTGGTTATTCTCGTCCTTCTTAGGAAATGGTCACCTGCATACCATCGGAGACTTAATGCCACACCTATAATTATATGCTTTGCATACAGTATATACCCTTGTAATATTTCATCTGTCCATATTCTACCAGTGAACAGGGGCACAGAAGCAAGTGCCTGAAATATATGGTTGCAACGTTTAAATAGTGTTTTATGGGCCTTCTTATATTCATATATATATATATATATATATATATATATATATATATATATATATATATATATATATATATATATAATATTATATATATATATATATAATATTGTCAAGGTAAACCTCGCGCACGCCACCTCATCCTCCAAGCATGAATGTAACGTAATTTGTCAATGAGAATAATTTACTCTCTTGAAATCAGACTCATTCATTGCTGTTATTTCAAAGTTAGCTGTGGCTGTAAATCCACCCATAATTTATCTCCTCACCACTACCCTGTGTGAGAAACCCTTTTAATCCTTCCTTATGCTAGCAAACTGCCAAAAATCCTTGATTTCAGGTGCTGAGTCATCCGGAGAACAATAACCTGCTTGAGGCAGGCAAAGCTGGCAGAGGAAGAAGGCCAAAGAGAAAGCGGTGCCGTGCCCAGCAATGGACCATGTGCTTGGCACCATCTTTGACACCTGGTCGAATGACTGTATGCTCCGCACACAGATTGTATAGAAAACAGGACACCAGACAGACGATAGCAGCACCACATGGAATGAACAGCGATGTAATCCTTACGAGGCCTTAAAAGGATGAGCGAAGGCCTGACCTTCCTCAGAAGATGTCGGAGCTATCCCAGGACACTTGCTCCGCCACTCTGCTCCTTAAACTGCTCCTTGCAATCCCACGTGGCTGTCCTTGAGCCTACAGTGTCCTTTTGTGGTGAAGCCCTTTAATGCTCCCCTCACCCTGTCAGCACCCGAAGACGAAGAAGCCGTCTCCTGATGAAGTCAGTGTACCGAGATCAAGGTCCTTAAGTCAGTCACATGTCTGTCAGCCTTCTCTATATTGTTCTGTTTCCTTTCTTGGGCAATTTACCAACAGTGAGACCTGAAATACTTTAAATTGTGTTAACGTAACAGTGACCTACAGTGAAGTGAATTACTTTTTATTTGCTTGGAATTAGAGTCACCAGAATTGAGGCCCCTTTTGCACCTTCCGTGCATGCCTTCAATTCCTTGATCATGCTCCCAGTACTCCTATGTAACCATGTGTACTCCAGTTACAGATAGGAGTTGCCTGCTGTGGATCTGAGCATCATCTTGTGTGTGCAGTGGCATAACCCCTGCCTTCTCCCCCTCTTCGGTGCCCCTTCGAAGCGGGCCTTTGAGTTACATCAGGGAAAATCCCCAGTTGTTTGTTACCCCTTTGAAACGACAGAAATCTGTTTACCTGTCCAGTTTACGCTTCATTTTCTTCTGATATGTAATTAATTTAAGCATACTCATGTAAGTGAAAACCTAAATGTTTACCTGAAACTTACCCCTCTGAAGCAGGCCTTCAGCCTACATCATTTTGCATATGTTTATTGGACTCGGCCTAAGAGTCATATATAATCAATTTTCAAGATAAGTTCACGTTGCACTCAACCATAAACATATATATATATATATATATATATATATATATATATATATATATATATATATATATATATATATATATATATATATATATATATATACTAATATGTAATTGTAATAACCAAATGCCCTCTTAACTTCTCAAATTCTTCACGCTTTTTGGATGCACTTGTCACACTGAAGCCTTAGATGTAAATGTAAGAAATATGAAGTAATTCTGATGTGTGGTGGCATGATGCAAACCTGCATCCAGAGCATCAGTATGATGCCATGTTGCCAGCTTTCTGGTCAGGTCGACAATGTGACCTCAGTCTGATTCCTCAGGACATGGGTTCAAATCTTGCTACCGGATATCAGAATTACTTTATATTTCTTACATTTAGCTCTAAAGCTTTGTTGTTTGTGACAAGCATATCCAAAAAGTGTGAAGAATTCGAGAAGTTAAGAGGGCATTGTGGCTATCAGAATTATATTTATATATAGATATATATGTAATATATATGTAGATAATACATACATATATATATATATATATATATATATATATATATATATATATATATATATATATATATATATATATATATATATATATATATATATATAATATATATATATATATATATATATATATATATATATATATATATATATATATATATATATATTATTATTGTGGCTATCAGAATTATATATATATATATATATATATATATATATATATATATATATATATATATATATATATATATATATATATATATATGTTGTGGTGTAGAATAGATAGGAAATTAGATAGAAAAGAGAGAGAGAGAAAATATAGAAAAGAGAAAAAGTTAGGAGAGAGAAGTAAGAATAAATAGAGAGGCAAAGAACACAGTGATAACGCCCAAAAGCTGTTGATGTTATCATGATTCCAATACGCTGATCGAGGCAGGATGTTTGCATGAACCATAAGCAGTATATTGTGTTGAAGCCATAAAAACAGTCGTAAAAGTGAGAAATAATGGCCTCGCGATTAAGCTAACCAATTCATGAGTCAGCACTGCCTAAATGCTTACAGCAGCTAGATCTATAACCCCGCCTTCTCAGGGAGGCGTTTTCATGGAAATTCCAGGAATTTGGGGCTGGACAAAGTGATGTACTTCTATAACCTCCAATCAAACATACTAGGGAGGGGTCTTTCACACACCCTCCAAAGATCACCTCCAATCAAGTCCTCTAAGGAGAGATTTGAATCACACCCACTACAGTCCTTCCAATCAGCTACTTGAAGGGGAGGCCTTGCTGATAAATCCTTCCAATAAGGCTAGAAGGAGGTGGAGATTGCAGATAACAAGAATTCTAACTTTTCATTCTCCTAAAACAAAGCCCCTTTGCTCCCAGTCAGCCTAGCACGCACTTTTGGCCTTCATGACTTGTCCCAAACTCAAATTAGTTCAGTGATAATAATTAGAGCATTCCCACCATAGTGTTACCATGTGCTAATCAAATCTAATTGATCAATTCCTCCATCGTGCATAAGTAATTTCATGTGAAAGTCATTTGATTTGAATGCTAACCTGGAATTCGCTTCCAGAATCCTGTTATCTGGCTCTTCGAGTGGTCTGCCCCTGCCTTTGTGAACCAAAATACCTTAGACATTTAACTGCCATCCTGCCACGTGCAAGAGTCTTCTGGTTAAGCGGTCCATGGGCGCTGGACACCGTTCCCCCTTTGCAAACTGTTGCGCGAACCACCCACAATCATTCAACCAGTTTCAGCAGCAGAAATAATTTGCATGTCAAACTATTTCTGGGCTGTAGCCCTTTCGGATTCAGTTATTTGCTTTTTTGCACATTGCTTTTTATATACATATATATATATATATATATATATATATATATATATATATATATATATATATATATATATATATATATATATATATATATATATATATATATTTGCCACAAACTGGGTCCTTGATGTAGGAAGGAAATGGAACAGTTTATGATTATAGACTGCCGTCGTGCCAAGGGTGTCCCAAGTTTATGAATAAAAGGAGAAACTACGGGAAACTCACCTTAGAAACTTCCTGGATTTACGTAAATAGTGAAGGTCGCCATTTGGAATTAGAATTCTTTTACAGTTAAAAAGGGGTTTATTTACAGAGAATGGGGCAAATATGCAAGACCAAAGACCAAAAACCGAAGGTATGCATGGCACATTTCGTCATCTCCCAAAGAAACCCAAAGCAGTCTTTGACTGCAACATTGTTGCCCAATTAACTTACACCTTAAGGTCCTTGGCTCATTAACAGTGCGTGTAAGTTCAGTACGGAGGTTGTTTGCAATAAGTCCGCAAATAGAAGACGTGAAATGCATGATAACGGAAGGTCAACAGCCCTAAACACTGAACAACGTCAAAGGAAAAGGGGAGATAGACTGAATTAAAACAACAGTCCAAATTCAGAAACTTACCGAGGTAACTCCATGTCCACTTTTTAACAGCGCTCCTGCAACGTAACTGGATAAGAATTTCTGTTACCTTCTACACTCCTTAGCATTCTGAAGACGATCTTATTATCTTCATCAAATGTTTGTTATTTTGGAAGACCATTATCAGTTATTTAAAATGCTTTACTCGTTAACAACCTCACAGATATGTTTCAGTCAACGAAAATAGGGAGGGTAGACCAAGATAGATTTTTTTAAGATATTAGGATCCTTGGGATAAAAGACAGAAGGAAATACTTATTGGTATGGCGTTTACTTGAACCAGTTCCTTTTCTCCTTCGTGGAAGTATTAGTTCTTTATAGTTCTTAACGTCTTGCATTTTTCCTTCTGGCATAGATCTCCTCATGTCATATTTTATCATAAAACTATTAGTATTTATTCTTTTGCAACATTCCACAGAGATAATGAAAAAGAATTACTGCTTCTCTTTTTCCTTCTCCGTAAGCTTTGACAGAGTCAGGCAGCATTTAACATCTTCAATTTCTCCAGTAAGAAATGTGCGGTGCAAATTCTTGTGCTTCCCGTGTGGAGTGAATAGTATTTAAATCAAGCAACAAAAGTAAAGATGATCTATTTAATATATGTCTGAAATCAATACTTTAAGTGATGTCTCTGCAATATGAGCTTTAGCATTGATATTCCCTGTAGCAGAAAGTGAAACAAGTAATGGCGGTTGGAAAATACTGCCCTCAGAGCCAGAATGAAAATTTATTCTCATGCCTCGACATCATTAACAAAGATGACCTTCAGTGTTAAAACTCTTCCACAACACAATCCCGGCACATGCTTCAACTAAACTCTACATTAAGTTTAAGTAACAACGATGAATCTCGTTATCAGTACCTCTTAAGAACCGGGCATACACTAAAAAGAAGTTTTTCTCAGCAAGGCTTAAATTTTAAAAACGGAACGTTATTTTAATTGGAATGGAAAAAAAACATTTAGAAGTTTCCATCTGTGATGGCAATCATTGATCATCTAAGTGCATAGTTAACCATTCAACTAACTACAGGAAGTAAATAAAACTCTTCAGGAGGCATTTATGACAGACTAAAACTGTTGAAGAACAGGGTGAAAGGTGTTCTCATCTAATGCGAATTTAGCCGTGGCGTAGCTGGCATTCCATCCGTGGGTGGGGGCTGGGGCGGGGTGGCGCCAAGATATTTTTGGGGGAGCAAAAAAAATTACACAGAACTAATGTACCAATTCTGTAATTAGTAAAATATACTGTTCTCAAATGTATGTATAAATCCATGTGAATGAAGGAAAATAATAGTATTAGTAATTAGTAAACCTGTATTTGAAATTATAGAGCTCAATTATCAATTAATTTTCAAATCTTACTGTATGCAAATGTATCAAATACTTTAAAGGTTAAAGTTTGGCTATAAAGGGAATTTCAACGGGGCGGGAGGCAGACATCTGACTGCTCCCCTCCCCCCATAGCGACGCCACTGATGCGAAGACTCAGGAATGCAAATGAGCGGGCACTGTTATTGAATGTCTCATCAACTTATTTATTTTCGGTGTTAAAGGTGACTCCTAACAGATATAAGACTATATAACAGATCTACGAGTCCCAGAGACTAGTGGAAACTTAAATATTATTGGAACCGTTAGACTTAAAATTTGCCAGAATCACCGAACGCCTAGAAACCACGGAAGTTCAAAGGCTTAGGAAAATAACACCGCAGAGACATTGTTTCAATCTAACAAAAGTTATATAACCTGAAAGACTGAAAGAAAACTTGACCTCCACTGAACGCTAGGGAATCAAATATAAGAAGGATCTGCCAGTCTTTCTAATGTTAGAATATACAACATTATGAGTCAACATCTCTAAAGATTTGGTTCATAACAGACATTTTATCAGTTACTTGTGATGAAATTTAATTATAATTTTTAACCCTAATAATGCAATTAGTAACGTTCATTTGTGTTATATTTCAGAAATCTTTGGATGATTCGCCTCATCAAGGTGATCGGATGTCTACGATGTTATTCTATGTAAGTATAGAAGCAGGGAGCAGTTGGAGCCTACTCAAACACACCCGCGCACATACACACACACACACACACACACACACACACACACACACACACACATATATATATATATATATATATATATATATATATATAATGTGTGTATATGTATATATATATATATATATAATGTATGTATATATATATATATATATATATATATATATATATATATATATATATATATATATATATATATATATATATATATATAATATATATATATATATATATATATATATATATATATATATATATATATATATATATATATATATATATATATATATATATATATATATATATATATACATATATATATATATATATATATATATATATATATATATATATATATATATATATATATATATATATATATATATATATATATATATATATATATATATATATATATATATATATATATATATGACTATTTATCACATCACCGTGATTCATATACAATCAGAAAAGCTACAAACGTCCTTTAATATCAATTCACTCTACCTCGGAAATAATATATTTTCATATATGTTACCGAAGGAATTTTTAGTTGATAATAAGTCCACCACCCGTGAAAGGTCGACCAGCAACGGACGAGGATCAGGACTAAAATTGATCGCACTAACATATATAAATTATTGCGTCACTCTGTTTCTGATTGGTCTCGTAGAGTGATCAACTAAAAATATTAAAGGATGTATATATGAAAATATATTATTTCATTTCTGATTGATATTAAAGGATGTTTATATATATATATATATATATATATATATATATATATATATATATATATATATATATGCATGTACATATATAATAAACCAGATGTGTATGAAAATATGTTTTTCCTGTGTGTAACAACGATAGCCCATTGATAATGAATTACACGTTTCCGATTGCTAATGTCCAGCCTTTCTCCGTGGCCCTGGCTTCAGAACAGTACATAACGTCCCTAGGGGCAAAACCAGCCGTCTCGACCTTTCCCCCCTCCTCATTACTGTTATTCTTGAGAAAATTAGGAAAATTTTAAATATGTATTATTTTTTTTTTATATTTTCATTATCTTTCACGTCACTTAGGAGTGAGCAGTGGTCATGTTTCAATAGAAATTCTGGAGTAAAAGAACTCTTAACTTTAATATCTAGCTATATTTCATAAGTGAGGAGCAATAGGAATAAAACACATCACAGCCATTTTAATCAGCTCCTTCCCGGACCTGGATAAGGATCTCCAGAAAAATCTAAAGCATGATTTCCTGAGGAGGCATTGTGAAATGATTTTCCCAAATTTTTACTTAATCTTATTGTAAATATTTTCGGCGAATGGATAATCATGCCCAGTGAACTTGCACAACGAAATATTTCATGAAAAGTCTTCATCATTGATAGGATAAGTTTAAACTGCTCTTAGTTGCTTTAAATTCTTCTTTTGTGTTTCAGCTGATTGATGTGAAAGCAGGCGGATGGATCGACTGTTTTCCCAACTCTTGGTGTTGCGGTTCCGGCAAGACGAGCGTCTGCTCTGTTTTGGTTCAATCTGAAAAGGAGCAGCGAGGGCGACTACAGAACTGTCCACGCTTCCTGTCCTGTGCTTCTTGGAGAAAAATGGAGTGAGCATTTTGTCATAGTAGTCTTTTTTCATGACATCTCACGTTTCATGATCTATTTTTTGACAACTATCTAAATCGGAATTTTGGGGAACATTTTAAGGTACTCTAACGCCACTTGCTTACAGCAAAGACGGATGTACTGTTTGTAAGTACAAGGGGTTATCATTGCATCATCGGGACAATTGCAGGATTTTTTTTAGAAATCAGGGATGCTCGGATCAAGAATGTAACCTATCAGGTATGTTTTTTTTTTATGGCGTGCGTCTTAGAATTATTCAAAAGTTTTGTAACTTTACTGAAACAAATAATTTGTATTATTGACCGAAAAAATATATTATGTATATTGAATAGAATATATTGTTATTTGTTAGTACGTACTGTATATTAGCGTGCTGATACTCCCCATTTGAAGTAAATTTCTGTCAACAATAATAATAATAATAATAATAATAATAATAATAATAATAATAATAATAATAATAATAATACGGTGCGTCTCCTACGAAGGGCATCCTTCTCCTCCATTCTCTTCAGGCAGTTAATGACGTTCTGCTGCTCGGGAAGTGTTATTGCGCAAGTTTATCGGCCTTAACAGGGGCAAACTTCGCCTCCCCCAAGAGAGAGAAACATACATCAATCTAACGACAAATAATAATAATAATGATAATAATAATAATAATTGTAGGTTTTGACACTTAAATATTTTCATTGCCTAACGAATTTTTTTCACTTCTAGTTGCCAATTTGTGGATTCACGAATGGAGACAAGAGTTCAGATGGAAATGCACGAACGACCCTCGAGATTGACCATTCGTTTCTGAAGAGGACCCACCAAAACTACCTTCAAGAGAACAACTGAACCTTTACTCTTAGTTTTAGATTGTACGATGAATGGTCTTACTGGCCAGTATATTCCCTGTTATGAAGCAGAAAACTTCTTATGGCTGTTGGTAAGGTAGATGAACATGTTAGGCCTACTCTAGACATAATATAAAGGCGATATAATTTTAACCAGTAAAATCAGTTTGGTTTTCTAAATACATGGAAGGTATCAATTTGATTAAAAGAATTTGTACGGGTTTTGACCTAAACCACTTGTGTTACCTTCATAACATTCCTATTATCTTTCTTTGTCTATTCAACTGCGATTTGTATCGTTCCTTCCTTCAAAATCCTTAAAAAGACAAAGTAATCCTTGAGTTTGTCTTTTATATAAACACGCAAGACTCACTTACAATGATAAGCATAAGAAATTTCAAAAAAATTTTCTGGGCATTATCAATAGAATTGTTGCTGTTATGTATCATGTTAACATTTCCTTCATGAAGTTATGCTGGCATTGAGGACTGTAGGTATTGTGCTGTATTCATTAGCTTCTGACAGAAATGTGAGAAAAATCAAGATTCTGAAGATTTCATGAAATGACAACAAAAATAATTATGCAATGAGAAAAAATGAATATCTTGGTTTTTAATCTGAATGTTTGTTATATTCATTTATCACTTTCGCTCTTGATTGGACTAGAAACTTCAATTGGTAAGAATTGTGAAATGTAGAAATCCTGTTGCTGCAGTGAATGTCCTTTGGTAGGAAACAACCAACTAACAACCTTACAACAATGCTTTTGGCTTTATACTTCATTGTTATGTGTTTTTTTTTGTAGATGGGGAACTACTCTCATATTACTTTAAAGAAGTCTATTGTCGAGGAAGCTATTATTTATACTTTTCCTTTAAGATAGATTTACTGCTGACAAAGTGTCCCTTAGCACGGCGAATCTATAGTAAAATGTCACAATGTACTAACGTTTTAAATGTTCCTGGTTACTGAAATGGTTTTCAATTGATGTTCCTTAAGAGTTGGGAAATATAAGTGTATCTCCAACTATAAGGCAGTCGGGACTTCATTAAATATGTTGTTATCGAGGTTATTATTGTTACTGTAACTGTTATTGCTGTTGTTCTTGTTAGTTATCATTATTATTAACAAAACGAGCTTGTTAGCGCGCTATGCGCTCTGGAACGGCGCTGCTGTCTCCCCTACCCTTCCTTTCCCCTACCTACCCTCCTTCACCCGTGGCGGACAAACAGGTTTGCAGGAGGGGTGGATGTATCCCCTACCCTCCCGTTCCCCTAACTACCCCACCCCACCCGGGGCGGACAAACCGGTTTGCATGAGGGGGTGGATGTCTCCCCTACCCTCCCATTCCCTTACCTACCCAACCCCACCCAGGGCGGACAAGCTGGTTTGCAGGGGGTGGGTGGCTGTGTCACTTCTCCCCTTTCTGTCACCCTGGGGCGGGGTGACAAACAAGATCCACTCGGATTTTATTATTATAGATTATAGGCCTATTATTATTATTGTTATTATAAAAAATCTTCCTAAAAAAAACTCATTGATACAAAACCGTCCAATTGCTATGCTGCTATGCCAAAGAATTGTTACGTTATTTTCTTAATAATAATGCTTGTGATATAACACAATAAAAGACCAAGACTTAACGAATATATTATTCATTCCCATGGAAGCTGGAAACATGACTTTCGCAGACCCGTGCATATAACTAGAATTCCAATAGGCCCTTAAATTAATTTTTAACCATATTGTTAAGCACATGGAACACTAATTATGGAGGCCAACCAGATGACTACATTATTGTTTCATTATGTTTCATAATTCTCTTGTCTGATGATCCAAAAAATAAAGCTCATGTATTCATCTGTATTTTAATTTTGCTAGTTGCGCTGTTGTTGGCGTAGAAAATCAGATAGCACTGAAGACAAATGAAGTAGGTCGTGTTGCACTCATTTGCTCTCACTCTGATGTTAAATGAAATGGCAGGTTACCAGAAGATAATTCTGAAAGGATGAGGTAAGTCCAGAAAAATCAAGGCTTTATTAAGTGGCCGATATCCTACCATACTCCTACTCTGTGACTCACCGTGTAATGTCATGCTTTGAATGTTCACAATCATTCCTTCAATACTCGAGAAATAGTAAATTGTATATGTACCATTTCTTTCATTATATATATATATATATATATATATATATATATATATATATATATATATATATATATATATATATATATATATATATATATATATATATATTATATATATATATATATATATATATATATATATATATATATGTGTGTGTGTGTGTATACATACAGTATATATATTTATGAAAGAATTGGTATATATACAATTTACTATTTCTCAAGGACATTGCACGGTGATTCATTGAGTAGGAGTATGGTAAGATATCGGCCAATTAACAAAGTTGATTTTTCTGGACTTATACATACATATATATATATATATAGATTATTCAATGACTTTGATCATTCATAAGGAAGTAGGAACAAGTGTATACTTGTTTAACCAAACACATGCACAAATAGTTTAATGACTGCAACTGCAGAAGTAATAATGTATTTTCTTGTTTATGTACTGTTTCACCTGTTCTGTTGGAAATAACAAGGTAAACTTCCCAATCTATTCCTACTTGTTAAGAGATTTGTTCATAAGAAAGAGACGACAAGTTTTACATCATTTTACTTAGTTCTTAACATTAAATTTGATTGTACCTCAGAAAAGTAGTTTCTTTCTATGAACATTATGTGAAGTGTATTTAAGAGCATCTCATCTCATACTATTAGTTCCATTTTGAAGAGGTTTAGGTTTCCATCTAAATTAAGGTAGAAGTCGTATGGATGTAGAAATAAGGATTCCGTTTAGCCCTAGATCAGTTTTTTAAACTTTTTTTTTCCGTGGATATAAAGTGATCAATAGCTTGGCAATCATGTATTCATTTTTACACTTATGTCACATCTAAATGAGATAAAATGCACAGTATAAACTCCTCATAAAATTGTCATGGAATTCCTCATTCTTTGTCTCAAACCTTCTTCAATCATCCTCACTGAATTGGCTCCTGACGGATAGTGCTCTTGATGAGCCTTCTGCTTCAGTTGCTCTTCTTCCATTTCTTCGGAGTTGTATTTCTGGGCAATGATCTGGAGTTGCTCTTCTTTCCAACTGTTGTCTTTTAGCCACTTTTGCTTTAATTCTTCGCTCGTTTGTTCGACGGCCGACTGAGAGATCTCCTCTTGTAGTCTAATCTTTTCAGTCACCCATTGGAGAGTGTCCTGAACCTACGAGAATGCAAGAAAACGCGAGTTTCAACTCTACTGTGATCAAAATAACATCTCCCCCAAAAACTCATCCCTGTGACGCCATGTAACAGACATACACCGTAAGTAGGGCAAGAGAAATTATAATATTTATCATTTGTTACCATTATGTCAGGCACATACACCTGAATAGAGACAAGAGAGCTACAGTAGGTCGAAATTGGTGTTTTTATGTCCAAGGTGAAGGAGGATCAGGAATGGCGTCTGCTAATTTCAGTCTATAACAGAGAAGGTTATTCAAGATGGCTGCCATTATTTTGCTTTCTAGGTTGAAAAGTAATGAGATCATTTCGTGAAATAACTTTAATTAACATTAAAGTTATTTCCTACGAAATTTTCTCCTTTGGGCGTCATTGCCCAATCTAATTCTCTTGAAGAGATTAAAAAATAAATAAAATACAATCCAGTTTTAACAGAAATCTGATACCAGGATATCCTTAAGCAGGGAAACTGCTTTAATGAATAAAGAATCACGAAATCCGTTGTACTCCCTTTTGATTAAGCTCAGTTTTTTCATTTGTGGGTATTTGGGCAACTTTTAAGGCACCTTTTGAACGAATCAATATCGCTACTCACTTTACGTCTGCTGTTGCTGCTAACGACCACTTCTACTATTGCTGTTAAATAAACCCTCGAACTAATCAATGTTAGTGCCATTTCTGTTAAAGCTGTTAATACTCACTCTCGTAATACTACTGCATAATTCACTATTACGCATGATTTACGTAAGCTTTTTTGCAACCTTTGAAAAATTAAATACCTTGTTTGTTTTCTTTTTACTTTCAACCAGTGTCAAAATTCTTCTCTGGAGTAAATTACAATACTCATAAAATTATGGATGGAATGAATGACGACTCGAATGGGCCTGCGCAGAAACAACAAATAAGACTAGATACATAATCCTACAATGTGTCTCAAACTGTAAATGAATGTGATGATTATGGGGGAGTGCTCTATTGAACATACCTACAAATTGTATGGGTGTTGTCGATTCAGCTGTAAGGGATACATAATGCAAGAATTCTTTTACTGCATCATGTGTATATATGTGTATATATGTATATATATATATATATATATATATATATATATATATATATATATATATATATATATATATATATATATAGATATGTGTGTGTGTATATATATACATATAAAATATATATATATATATATATATATATATATATATATATATATATATATATATATATATATATATATATATATATATATATATATATATATATATAAGAATGTATGTGTATGTTCATATATGTACATGTATATATATATGTGTGTGTGTGTGTAACTGAATCACTAAAATATGGAACGTGATGAATATATAAATAAAGACAAAATCCACGAAGGAAAGAGAAGCACTAGAGTGTTGCGAGGCCTTTGGAGGTCGTCCTTTACTTATCAGATTTTGTCTTTATATATATATATATATATATATATATATATATATATATATATATACTTCCTTGTCTTTAAAGTGAAATACTTAGGTCTTTAAGGCTACGCGATGCCTTTCCAACCTTAGCCTTCCACACTTCAGTTGCGAATCATGTAGCTTCTGCTGCTAGTGTAATATTCTCGCCACGTCTTCCCAGGACCTCTCTAAACCACACCAAAGGAAAGGCGTAATTAACATTATTTGCTTTGACTCACGGCATTTTCTTCATCACTCATAAGTGTGTTTCGTGTAACTCAAGACAAAATGTTGTTCCGTTAAACATTAATTTCAGCTCTGCTTGAAAAGTAAAGCAGTGGTGATCCTTCTCGAAAATGAAGGATACTTTTTTTGTTATTGCTACCATGGATGAGCACTGGAACAGCATTCCCATATTCGGTTTGAAAACCCTCAGAGCACACGCGTATGAAGCGCCTATGCAGGGTTCCACGTATAATTTCACATAAACGTGTTTTTATAGATTTCCCGTACTAACATACGTTTGTATTATGTATGAAAAATGTTTTTATAGATCCGCAAAGTCATTTAAATAGAAATTTACACCCTTATACACTTACGCCTCATAAATATACAGCGTACTTGCATGAACAGATTACGTGCACTTGTGCTATATATATATATATATATATATATATATATATATATATATATATATATATATATATATATATATATATATATATATATATATATATATATAGCTTCTATTGTATGAAAAACATAGCGCGAAACAGAATATACTGAGTTATCGGGTTATCGGTGCCGTTAGTCTTCATTATAAGATAATTGGCATACCAAAGTCATACATGGTAATCAGCAAGACTGGCCGTGAATTAAGCTTTCACTATCTCTACGGTGTTTTGGATTATAGTCATTACTTTTTTAAGTGCTAAGATTAATAGGTAGCCTAACGACCTTTCCCGAAGGAAATAAAAAAAAAACAATAGGGGAGATACTTAATCGTGAGAAAGGCGACATCGTGTGCAGATCCTGCATGGTCGGGGAATTTGACCTTTTTGCTGTTTCTCTGCAGCCAGTCACGTATGGCAGGCAGCAAGCTGGATAGAAGTTACAAAAGGAATTAAAATCTTTTCTTCAAATGATTCTCACGAAAGTTTGATAGCTAAACAGAGAGTTTACAGGATCGATACTGCTTACCTCGGGGAGGGTATATGTACTGTAGGATTAACAAGAGCCGCAATTTCCTCCAGGGAGAAGTTTTCTGTATAGAACTATATTTCCTGTGACTAGGGTAACCAGGGCTATCATCATAACTGCAACTCTCCATGGGAACTTACTCCTACTTTCTGTGACATCTGAAAAAGTAAAAAATGCCCCGAAGTTTCTTCGGGGCAATCGATTTTTCTGTACAGCCGCTACAGCGTATAATCAAGGCCACTGAAAAAAATATCTGTCTTTTGGTGGTCTCGGTATAATGCTGGATGAGCCGTGGCCCATGAAACTTTAACTACGGTCCGGTGGTGGCCTATCCTATATCGTTGCCAGAAACACGAATATGGCTAACTTTAACCTTAAATAAAATAGAAATTACTGAGGCTAGAGGGCTGAAATTTGGTATGTTTGATGATTGGAGGGTGGATGATCAAAATACCAGTTTGCAGGCCTCTAGCCTCAGTAGTTTTTAAGGGGCGCGCTGACCGCCGAATTTGAGGAATTACCGACTTTTAGTTTTTTACAGTTTTGGACTTGTATATATCTAAATCTATATGTCCTGAAATGTTATTGCTAAAAAAATTTTTTAAGTGAGTTTTTTTTACATTTTTGTTCATTGCATTTACCGGCATTTGAGCGGCATTGAGCGAAAAATTGTCTCAAACATTCTGTATGACTTTATAGGTGGAAGTGAGAAATATACTTTACTCTCCTACTAAAATACACATTATCTACGATGAAAACTGGCTCTCTCTCAAAAAAAAAAAAAAAAAAAATTAATATCAGAGTAAATATTTATCTGTATGAGTGACAGTGAGCGACAAATTTTCGTACAATGTCTGTATGATTTGCCAATTCTGGATAGTAGCCTACTGTAGAAAGCGAGAAATTTACTTCAGGTACCTACTAAAACTACCCATTTTCTACGATAAGAGCTTGTTCGTTCTCTAAGAAAAAATATCAAAATAATCAAGTAAATATATATCTGTGTACCTCGATATTTTGAATTCGTCATAGTCATATCACAGATGTACTATGATAACTAGTATACATATAATATTTTATATTTATTGACATATTTTTACTGCGTATTTTCGGAAATATGAAATTATATAAGTACGTAACAGTTCCAAACAGAGAGTCGAGTTTTACCAATAAAACGTCCCGATTTGTGTGTGGTAACTGTGGTTCTGGTGCAGTTGGTGTCCTAGTTAGTGCTTTGTGATGCATTTCCTTTTCGGATTTTCTTACCGTGTTGTGCATTCACGCAATTCCATTGCTATAAGTAAAAGAAGCACCGCCCTTATGAGGGAGAAATTTGAACGATTGCGTCTCGTAAGTTTGTTACAAGAGAGGGACGAAGCAAACAATTGTCAAGCCTCCATGGGATTAGCAACAACACCAGAACGCCCATATCTAAGTGAGGGATTTGTTTTCCTGTATTAGTGATATTCTAATTAGTGATTACTATTTTTCATAATATTATAATAATTGTATAAGACCGCAAAGCTTGATTTTACTGCAGTGAGTTGTCGTCTGACTCGTGACTTGTGTAGGCGTGGTTGTTCAGCGTTTGTTTGCTTTATCCTCGCAGTTGTTTGTTTATCTGCCCATCCAGTATCCGAGCCTCCAATATCTGAACGGAAAACATGTACGGCGGTAACGTATATAGGCTATGTAGAAAATTTATATTGATAGCAAATATTTTTATAGGGTATGAAGAAAAGTTTAGGGCGAGTGTAGAACGATGGGAACAAACCTTGGTAATTCTATATATTAGCTCCGCGCCTGTTTTTACCTTTTCAACTGGTTTTTTCTACACTTTTAGGGGTTCTGATACTGGCGGTGCATCTGTTTGTTGTCGGCCAAATGGAATGTCCCTTCGCCGTGTTTAGTACTGGCCCGGGGTTTGGGGGGCGAGGGGGATTGGTACCCATACGTTAACAAACTATTGCACTTGCCGGACGGGATATGAACCGTTCGAAACAGACGTAGCCGTGCTCTGTCTTGGGAAGACCGCGTATGGAAACCCCATGTTGGATGGACTTTGGGGGTTAATTACGGGTTAATTAGACTCGAGCGCCAAAAATGAAAGGTAAATTCATAATTAGCAACCAAAAAATTGTAGAAAAAGTCAAGTCATAGTGCCGTCGGCGACGCGGAGCTACCCTATAGTTCTACCCAAACATTTTCTAGAATACCATGTCCTGGCCT
This sequence comes from Macrobrachium rosenbergii, assembly GCF_040412425.1. NCBI lineage: Eukaryota > Metazoa > Arthropoda > Malacostraca > Decapoda > Palaemonidae > Macrobrachium > Macrobrachium rosenbergii. The sequence continues at coordinate 10,344,702 of NC_089753.1, read as the reverse complement.
AACCTCATTAGGGCATTTATTTTTGTAATTTATATTATGAAAAAATTTCGCACAGATAGCATATAGCCTAATGTTTTTTATAGGTAGCACATACTATTTTTTATAGGTTATGGAGAAAACATTATATTGATAGCATAGGTAATATTAATGAATTTTTATATGAAGAAACTTTGCACTAATAAATATAAAAAAATATATATGTGTATATATATATTATATATATATATATATAATATATATATATATATATATATATATATATATATATATATATATATATATATATATATATATATATATATATATATATGTGAATATCTTTACTGTAATACAACAGTATGATATGAAGATAAAAAAGGCCCATAAAACGCTGTTTGAATGTTGCAGCCATATGTTTCGAGCACTTCCTTCTGTGCCCATGTTCACTGGTAAAATATGGGGAGATGATGTGTTACAAGAGTATATATATACCTGTACTGCCACACCTACATATGCTTTGTATATATACTCTTGTAACACATCATGTGTCCATATTTTACCAGGGAACATAGTCACAGAAGGGAGTGCTCAAAATATATGGTTGCAATGTTCAAATAGTGTTTTATGGGCCTTTTATCTTCATAATATATATATATATATATATGTATATATATATATATATATATATATATATATATATATATATATATATATATATATATATATATATATATATATATATATATATATATATATATATATATATATATATATATATATATATATATATATATATATATATATATATATATATATATATATATATATATATATATATATATATATATATATATATATGTATATATATACATATATATATGTGTATATATATATATATATATATATATATATATATATATATATATATATATATATATATATATATATATATATATATATATATATATATGCAAATTTTAGGTAGCATATAAATCAAGAGAGAGAACACATTTCTATGCATTTGATTATATTGTAAATTTCAGGGCATATTTCTTATATGACAAAATAGTTTTTGTGCAAAAATCAGCCTTGTAACTGTCATAGTCTCATAGTTATTGCAAAATAACCATTTTTTTTTTCTTTCGCTGTTTTCTCAAAACTTAGTTTTTTCAAAAATAAAGGCTTATAACTCCAAGGACACAACCAAATTCGATGAAACTTTTACAGAGTGTAATATAATTATATATCTTGATTTTGTAAGTGGGAAATTATATAAGTTTTGAGTGAAACTTTTTTTTTTGCATATTTTTAAAAAGTTTTAAAATTTTTTATCAAATGCAAAATTCGATTTTCTAAATTTCCCACGATGACAATTTTCATTATTAGTTGAGGAATAAGTGGTAAAAATAAGGTAGTTATAAGCACAATGGGGCCTTATGCAGTAAGTGCTCCCCTTAAGATCCGAGGGCGGACAGAAAAAGTGCGGGCAGAATAAAGTGCGGACGGACAGACAAAGCCAGCACAACAGTTTTCTTTTACAAAAAACTAAAAAGAGGCCGATGGAGCCGCCGCTATTACCAAAATGAAAACTTGAGCTAACAAGTGTGACTTGCTCACTCAGTTTTCCTTACACAGGAACCTACTGTAGGTACAAAAATGAATGAGAAAAACTTGAGACTGAAAAGTAATAGAAGGAAAACCACTGGAATGGGTTAACGAGGAGCCTCTGGTATAGTCAAAAGTAGAAATCAAATGAAAAGACAGGGATTAAAATATACTTCATTTACCCTTCAAGAATGAGAGCAAACCATTTCCTAACCGTGTTTGTGAGCCTTTTTGCTTCCTCGTGCTTTCGAAGGGCTACTTGACCTCGCCCTTGGTGACGATGCTCCAGCCGCGAGGCCTGGATTGTTGATTTTCTCAGCCTCAGCGGTGAGTCTGGGTGCCAGCTCTTGCATCACGCCTTCTGTCCCGGAGCACGTATTCTTTTCGATCATGGCTGCAATATAAGATTTTTCCTTCAGGAACCAATACGGTAGAAAAATAACCTAGACATCGGGGTGGGGGATGGGGAGAAGATCCAGAATGTGTTTGCAAGGTATCTTTCCATAAGATGTTGGATTCTCTTCTCTCAAACGTTGCACTTATTATGGGTTTTGTTGTCCAAGGGGTAATTGTCCAGATGAGCGTATATGCGGCATTGCGGTATGTGTTCCAGAGGGTTGTGTATGTCCTGCTTGCCAATAATTTCCATATTTCCAGTGATATATATTACGTTAACGTATAGAATATATGTGTATAGTGTGTGTATATATATATATATATATATATATATATATATATATATATATATATATATATATATATATATATATATATATATATATATATGTATGTATGTATATATATTTCAAACAAATCTTCCTTGAATGAATTTATTAGCCTAAAGCACTTGTTTAGTGCAACCAACCATAAGCAATTAATCACCAGATACCTAATTCACCCCGTAGGTCAAAAGTGACTAAATTATACGGATTTATCATACAATACAGAGGTCACTTTATTGCTTACCACAGATTATTCAAATTTCTTATCTGCTCATCGCTTATGGTACCTTTCTTCTGTCCTCTTATCTAACACAAGCCGACAAGACTCTTGATGCTTCGCTTAGTTAAAGAGTTAAGCACTCATCACATTTTCCTTGTACACATTGCTTTCAAGATGGCTTACACTTCTCATCGCACAGTTGAGGCAAGATAAGTTATCAGTACCAATTTTTGCAGCATCGAGCTCGTCGCCGATTGCTTTGTCTTCCCTTGAACGACGCGACGCTTTGGCCTGATAGGGGCCGCGGCTATGCCGCTGGATGATGGCAGATTTCGGAAGTTGTCAGGGAAATTGCTGGGAAAGAACAGCCTCGCCTCGGTTCTTGGAGTTGGACCCTGAAGAAAAAATTGAAATAAAAAAAAGGGATTGTAAATTGTCGAAGGGAAATTATTGGAAACTTTATATGAAGAAACCTTTGTTACTTGGTGTAGGTAGATTTCGGTTATTAATAAAGTATTAATACAGGTACAGTATAAATTTGAGAATTGTTTCTTAGATTAGGTAACACTTTTTTTGTGAATGGACGTTCACAAGAACGAACCGTGCAATAATAAGCACGTGAGCACAGTTTTAGATCCTAGCATCCCTGGGGCATACCGCGGAGCATTTGTTATTCGAGATTCCACCCTTTAGCCTGAGTTCGTCTAGAGTTTTCTCTGTCGATAAGACTTCCAGACCTTAAAAATTTCTTCTTGTTTTCTTAAATTTGAATGTGCGTACGTTCCGCATGCAATCGGAAACATTAGATATTTGCATTGCATTTTTTATAATATAAATTTCCTCCAATACAATGTTGGCCATTCAAGTGATCCCATCTTCCTAAAATTGCTTTTAATAGTGCTTCTGAAGCATTCCTAGGATATTTGTAAAGGAATCTGTGATAATTTAATCTTCATAGATCTAAAAATTACTTATAGGAAGACATTGCTGTAGATGATTTCGATCATTGTCAAATGTTCCACTGTGTTGTGCTCATGAACACATATATACCATTCTTATACTTTGCTAGTAACTTGAATGCTAGAATTGAAAAATATCCTAGCATAGTATATAGGTGAGACAACTCATAGTAGTTAAGATAGCCTATCTCTCTTAATGATCCATGAAGTACTTGCAAAGCTTAAGAGTGATCTAAAATGAACTGGAAATAGAGAAGCCATTGAGGTATGACGCGTGCTAGAAAAAAACCACATATAAACATAATGATTCGCAGTCTCCCGATATTCAGAGATATCCATCTCAATTTTCAATGATTTAGTGTCTTTGTTCTCCCATTGTATGGAGGTCAGTTATATCCAGGTACATTATATTTCAAACAAAATTGCTTGGAAAAGATTTTTTTTAAATAATGATGCCAATTACAATTTAGACTATTTTCATTTCCCATTTACCATTCTAATCCTCCGCTTGCTCACATTCACTTGTAACTTTCTCCTCTTACGAACATTCAAACACTTTTACTGGCATTTAAAATGTCTCTATTAATTTTGTCAGCTTTAGTTGCATCTCACTACGTTAATATCCCATTTCTTGTTTCACAATTAATTTTGTACAGTCACACTACAAATGTGTGAAGATTCAACGGTTTATTAAATACCTCTGATATGTCAATATTATACTATTATTATTATTTATTTATTCTTGGTCTATCACAGTCATCCTATTCGACTGGGTGGTTTTTATAGTGTGGGGTTCCTGGTTGCATCCTGCCTCCTTAGGAGTCCAACACTTTTCTCACTATGTGCGCTGTTTCTAGTAGCACACTTTTCTGCTTGAGTCCTGGAGCTACTTCGGCATCCAGTTTTTCCAGATTCCTTTCCAGGGATCTTGGGGTCGTGCCTAGTGTTCCCATGATTATGGGTACAATTTCCACTGGCATATCCCATATCCTTCTTATTTCGATTTTCAGGTCTTGATACTTATCAGTTTTTTCTCTTTCTTTCTCATCTATTATTATTATTATTACTAAATGCTTCTGATATGTCAGTACTATATTATTATTATCGTTATTAAAAAGGATGGCAGTATTATGCGAATTTATCTTATATAGTGTCTTTTCTATCTTCCTTATGATCCGCTTTTCAGGCTCAGCGATGTTAGTCAGCAACTGGCCGATATTCATGTTGGAAAAGGATAGTGTGCGGAATATGGGAAGTCTTTTATTAAAATATCTAATCAGAAATCGTTCGTCTGGATTCAGGTTCTATTTTAGGTACCGTCGACATGTTTCGACCAGCTCGTTGGTCATCCTCTGGACGTGGTTGCAGAAGGTCTGAAGAAACGAATTGTATTAAGCCAACTTGTGAGGCCTGCCCGAAAAAGAAAGAAACGAGGTTGGGGGTATTTATAGGGGTCTTGATCGGTGCTGAATTATGATTGGCTGCCCGGGGCATGTACCCTCAGGCGGAGCCTATTTTCCCAGGTCGATGTGCGAGCTGCGTTGTAGTGCTGGGGATGAATGGAAGAATTTCGATCCTCCGATGCCGAATTTTGGTTCGCACGTGCGCTATGGGGATCGCTTGGTGCATGTCTCCTGGCTGCCGTGGGGAGGAGAAATGTTTCCTGCGTAATGTTGAGGGTTGGTTTCTCCTTCCCAATGTGCAATGCTTCCAAGAGGCGTAGGCGGCGGTGGTCGGTAGTTCGGTCAATTTTTTCGATGAAACATTTCTCCTCCCCACGGCAGCCAGGAGACATGCACCGAGCGATCCCCATAGCGAACGTGCGAACCAAAATTCGGCATCGGAGGATCGAAATTCTTCCATTCATCCCCAGCACTACAACGCCGCTCGCACATCGATCTGGGAAAATAGGCTTCGCCCGAGGGTATATGCCCCGGGCAGCCAATCATAATTCAGCACCGATCAAGACCCCCCCTATAAATACCAACCCGAGCACCTCGTTTCTTTCTCTCTCTCCCACGGTGACCCACCCCAACTAAAACGCACCTCTCATACATTCATACTGCATCCCACCTCACCAAATGACTC